>NC_056741.1:1882891852-1883086852 GCF_019279795.1 Protopterus annectens
GTGTGGCCCATATTTTCCACAGGCACAGGGCCTTTAATGTATTCCACATCAGTTTGGAGGAGTGCAACATTTCCTTTGCACATGTTTTTCACTGTGGTTTTCTGGCCAGGGACTGTGATCAGGATGTGAATATCCAGTGTGATTACTCTATGGTCTGATCTTGCCAGTGAGGAATACACTTCTCATTTGGCCATAGAGTACCCATGTTGCTGATTATCACATCCAGTATGCTTACCCCTCTTGTGGGAGTGGTACGTTGTTCCTGAGCATTTTGGTTTATGGATTCTAGGAACCTTTGGCCTAGGGTGTTGGAGCTGGGATAATAATCCCAGTCTATGTTTGAGTATTTTCAGTCATCCAATATAATGTTGTTTGGAGAGCTTGATATTTCCATGTGTTCCAACGTAGGCCAAGTGCAGTTCCTGGCATTAGGAGGGTAGTCTGTAGCAGGCTACAAACTGGCAGGCAGACTTAGCCACTGTTACTTGAGCATGGATAATCCATGCTGCTTCTTGTTGTGGTACCAACATGGGGGTGTAGTTATCCTTGACAATTATTGCTAGTCACCCTCCTTTTGTAGTTTGTTCCATGTTTTGGGGCTGTAAAGCACGGTATGAGGTGTAACCTGGTAGTGTTAGGGTGCTCTTGTGAGCCTTAACCCAGTTTTCTGTTACAGGACAGATATCAACATTCTCCATGCTGAGGGTAGTTTAGACTGCATGCATCTTGCAGTTTAGACATCTGGCATTGGGTAGCATTACATCTAGGTTCTTATCCCTTGTGATACCTATGGAGGTGGTTTTATGTTTTGAGCCTTACCTATTCAAGGCACAGTGGGGGTGACAACAGCCTTTGCCAGTATCCTACAGGCCAGGACTGATAGGTGCATGCCATCCCTAGCAGGTGGAGCATCGTGTCTTGCTCAGCATGTCATCCCAGGCTGGCACGCATTGGATCCCCTTTGACTAACAGCAATACTTAAGCCAATTATTGTAATTGATCATCTTGTCTTCATATTGTGGCATCATGCTTGGTGAGGGTAGGATGTTAGTCAGGGTCATCAAGTTTGCATGTACTACATGGTGTTACATTGCTTAACATATGGCAGTCATGCCTCAGGTGGTGCTGCAGGGCTGTCTATGTTGGATGCACATACTACACTCCCTGTACATGTTTGATAGCAGGTTGTGTCAACTTAGGCATCCCTTTTACTATATGTGTGAGTCAGAGAGAGGTATCATTTCCTGGGTTCCTACTGAGCCAGTGTATGTGCTATGCATTGCCGCTTTGCCAAGGCCAAGGCATACTGGGCACGCCTCCTTCTGCCTACTGGGGCAGGCTCAGGTTGTTCCTCCTCCGAGTCACGCTCTGCCTGTGATTGGCTTGGCAATGGTGGGGGGCTGTTTGGCCCAGCCCTATGCTGGTCCTGCTGCAGCTGTTTTCGCAGAATCATATTATGTAGCATAGCACATACCATGACAATTTAGGTACATGTAGTTGGTGAGTACTGCAAGGCTCCACCAGATGTGTCCAGGCACCGGAACCGTGACTTGAGCAGCCCAAACACACGCTCGATTACATTTCGTGTTTGTGCGTGTGCCTCATTATGGCATTCTTGTTCAGGTTTGTGTGCATTTCTGATAGGTGTCATCAGCCACGGCTCCAGTGCATAGCCAGCATCCCCCACTAAGTGAACATGTGGGATGTCCCCACTGGCAAATGTCTGGTACAGCTGAGTCAAATGCCAGATTTGGGAATCATGGTAGCTTCCAGGGCAGCCAGCACACACATTCATTATTATGCCCTGGGCATCACACATGACCTGGCAGTTGATGGAGGGGAAGCCCTTGCGGTTAATGTAGGCCCTATCCCGCTCACTGGCTGGTGCTTTGATGCATATATGCGTGCAGTCTATTGCACCCACTACCTCAGGGTATTCCACTATTTGCTGGAAGAGACGCATATTGCTGGCCAATACCTCACGGGAATTGGGGAAATATACATGATTACCGACATGTGCTGACATGGCATCCAGGAACTGGTGCAGTACCCTGGATGCTGATGCCTGTGATATACCCATCATATCACCAGTTGGTCTCTGGAAGGTACCTGTTGCTAGTATTCTTAGGCCAACACATACCTTGGTTTCCACTGGGATGGGTTCCCCTCTGTTGGTTTTGTGTGTGAGGCGTGGCCTGCACAGCTCAACAATTTGCTGCAGGAGGTCTCTGTCCACTCTATAGCGCTCCACTATCTCCAGCTCATGTAACCCCTGGTAGGTGACCCTGGGCCTGTACACTCTTCTCTGTCTCCTCACTGTGGGTTGTCTGGCAGCATTTGCATAGTCACCACCCTCAGCAAGTTGCATATGTCTCCTTATAACAGCTGTGGCAGCCCCTAGTATTTTTTGGTCTGAGTGAAGCTTTTTCAGTTTTCACTTCTAATAGCTTACTCCTCTGTTGCAGTGTCTCTTGAGAGAAACATTCTGCACTGTTGTTTGCAGAGTTTTAAGTGCTGGGCTGGGCTACTGTTCTGCCTGTGTAATTGCCTGCTTCTGATTGTTTTCACCTGCTAGCTCTGCCAGTAATTTCTGCTAGCTTCCTACTATTTCCCATGCTTCCTTTTTCCCTTCTGTTTCCTCAGGGGGGAGCAACGCGCATACCAGCAAAAACACACTCACAGCGGCTATCACGAGCGCACACATGCTTATACGGAGTAGAATCTGCTTATTCGGGTTAAAATGCGCGCACACCAGCGCAAACAAGCTTACAGGTGTTTAAACAGGCTCCTACATGTGTATTCTGCCTTAAACGCGTGCACTCACGCTTACACACGCGCACTCTAGCTTACTCGTACCTACCAGAGTGCACACGCATGCATGCACGCCCAGAAAGAAAGTTTGGTGTTATCCATAGTGTACACCTTCCATTTCTTGGCTTTCCCATGCCTACTTGTTGACACTCCTCTTTCCATGATGTGTGACTGACAGCTTTCACATGCCACTGTGCTCCAATGAGCTGCATTCCTTTCATACATTCCCCCCTATGATGTCACCTATCTCCTACTCTGTTACTCCCCCTTATCCTACTCCTACACTGCATGGAATGTGCTCATTTTCTATGTAACAGTGCGATTCACTATCCTACCACTCATTTACATAGGATTGCCTACTAATGCTTAGTTACATGTCTTACACTCTGCTTCCACCCTTAGCACCCCCTACTCGGTGGCCATGTTGTTTTACCCTGCTATTCCCTTCCATTGTAAACTCATGCTTTGCATAAACCCACATTTGTGGGTTTAATATTTTTATTTTTTTTGTTTTTTTATAGCGCAGCCCGTTTGTGCGATGCTGCGCTACGTTTAAATATCGGCGATCACCGAAAAAAAAATATTTTTATTTCATGTTTGCATCAGGGTATGTTGCCAGTGGCCACATATTTGGCCATTGGCATGCTGCCTGGGACATTTGCAACCTTTATTTGGAGCTGACAAGGCTCCATTGTGTTATTTGCAGAATGGTACTCAGTTATCAACTGAGTACATTTCTGCAGATAACACGGCTTTTACACAGGCAGGTTTCTGCTTCCTGGATCACGAAATTACCTCATTGGCATGCCTTTCGGCTGCCAGTGAGCTAATTAGCATATCCACGCCCTGCCCATGTAAGAGCCATTTTAGGTGCTCTCTTACACGCACATTCAGGCTGTTCCTGGATCGCGATGGCTGAATGGAGTCTTACACTACTCTTAGACTCCATGCAAGCCATCGTGAATCCTGCCCAATGTCTGTTGGCTGATACTATTACAGTAAACAATGGATTGCTTTATTGGACTAGGTCCTTAGCTGATTATGATTCTGCTGTTTCTCTTTTCTCTGGCTCTTCTGTCTAAAATGAATGTTATTTTGCTTTTCATCTGCTGTTAGTGTTTCATCTCACTTTGTCCTTCTCTCTCTGTGGTTGTATCTTTAATATATCTCCACGTTATCTCTGCTTGGGCTGGGGTATTTTGTTTGTGGAGCTATGGTTGAGCTACAGAATGTCAGGTGTGGCTTTAACTGTAGGTTGTACTGATATTTTTAGCTCCTCTTTACAGCGGATGCCTTTTTATGATACCTATCTATCTTAATTGGTCTTCTTTACACTCTGTATGATGTATTCCAGTAGGCTATTGACGTGGTCAAAGTAAAGTCACTTTCCTACATGCTACTCCCTGGCACTCAGAGAATTCTTTAAAATGATGGCTGTTATAGAGTGGACAGCTGCCATTCACAGTGTCTAAAGAATGTCACCGGTAGCAAGTTTTTGTCAACGGCTTGTACTGTTATATGTGAAAACATGGAAAACTTGACTTAAGAATGCATTAATTAGTAATTAATATTACCTAATGAGTATTCTTTAGCATCTGCTAGCCCTTAAAAAGTCAATGTCCAATTCAGTCTGTTTTTCCTTAGAAACTCCAAACATTTGTCAAGTAACAGTTTCACTTTTATTGATGCCTATTTAGCAAAGCAAACAGTCTTTCAACACTTATACTGTTAATACATCCAGGTTTGGAAGCTAAATATTATCCTTTACAACTGATATTTTCCCATGTTTCCTAAATGGACTTTGTGTGCTGTTTCAATATTCCATTTCTGGAGTTACTTTTTATAAAACATTAAGAGCCTTCAAGAAAATTTTTACCAGTCACTGAAACAGTTATGTGCATTACATTTATTATTTTATGTATTTATTTATTTATTGTATTTGTTTACCGGGAAAGTCCACTCGGCCTAAAAGATCCCATTTTCGGTGGGAGCCTGGGGAGAAAAACTCCAACAAGAACATAGATGCAAAAAAAAAATTAAACATTAATTGGTACAGAAGTAGAAACAGTGTTTCACATAGTGGTTACAGTAATATATACAGAATATATACATAAATCAGGAATTTAGTTGGTTTGATTACAGTAACATATACAGAATATATACATAAAAGCAGGAATTTAGTTGGTTGCCAGATGAATTCAGAGTGGTAAAAATGGAGATAAATTAATCAGCATTATTGTACCAGTATCAACAAGTGATGAAAGAAAAAAAAATAATAAATATGGAGAAAGTATCATCAGTCACTAGTAGTAAAAAGCATAGGAATTTAGTTATCATATAAGGAAAAGGAAGAGGTTAGGTTATAGAGCAGGTACATAGCCAGGAAGAGCTGAGATGATTTTTCAGTATTTGTTTGAAGGTGGTTGTCCTGCCCATGTTTCTTATAGAAGGAGGAAATGAATTCCATAGTTTGGCGACAGTAAAGGAGTAGAGCAGTTGACCAGCTGGTAAGGTGGTCTTTTCTATTTTTAGAAGTAGATGATTTTCAGATCTTAGTTGCCTGCTGGGCTGGTATTTAGCAAGTAGAGTTGAGAGAGCAGGATTATATTTCTTTATTATTTCCACAATTGTAACAGCATTCCTTATTTGGTGTTATATGTCAATGCGGAAATATCCCTATACCTTTTGAATGACTGTGCATGTCTTTCAGCTACTTTTGATTGGCTTTTAATGTGAGTTTTCCAGGAACACCATACTTTCCACTGATTCTCACATAATATCCAGTTACTTAAGCATGCATCTCACAATTTCCTATCTGTTATAGCTATAGGATGCAATGATAAACAGTTAATAATATTAGCTTGTTCATATTTAATCTATACTGTAAACCAGAATGCTGCAGTATTTCTTTGTTAACCAGATAAATTGCTGAGGCAAAAATGCTTCGTTTCAGTAGTGGCAACAGCATTGTCTCTTTAAATGACATGCTCAAAAAGACACAGAAGTGAAAAATTCAAACCCAGGACTATAGGATGAATCTTGTTTGGACAGTTATCCTCCACAATCCTTGAGTTCTGAAGAGAAGATTTGGCATGAGGCTATGACATTTTAAAAGTTGTGATCTGTCATGTAAGTTTCCATAAATATGCATTGGGAAGCATATTTGCAACAGCATTGTCTCTTTAAATGACATGCTCAAAAAGACACAGAAGTGAAAAATTCAAACCCAGGACTATAGGATGAATCTTGTTTGGACAGTTATCCTCCACAATCCTTGAGTTCTGAAGAGAAGATTTGGCATGAGGCTATGACATTTTAAAAGTTGTGATCTGTCATGTAAGTTTCCATAAATATGCATTGGGAAGCGTTACTATGCACAAAGGATGGATGGTACTTCTGTTTTAGCTTGTCTTTGACTTTCTTCCTCTTCAGAGAAGGATCAGCTGACATTTGTAGTGGTTCCATGATACCTTTTCTGCAACTGGCTTAATTCTACAAAAAAAAAAAAAATCTTATTACCAAAACATGAATATGCTCTGTCCCTGACTGTACACTACCAGTCAATTCCTTTACCGCGTACTTATTTTCCACCACTGTATAAGAACAGATGACATTGTGATCTGTAGTGAGAGTAGGGAACAGGTGGAGGGGACCCTGGAGAGATGGAGATATGCTCTAGAGAGAAGAGGAATGAAGGTCAGCAGGACTAAGACAGAATATATGTGTGTGAATGAGAGGGAGGATAGAGGAATGGTGAGGATGCAAGGAGTAGAGGTGGCAAAGGTGGATGAGTTTAAATACTTGGGGTCAACAGTTCAGAGTAATGGTGAGTATGGAAGAGAGGTGAAGAAGAGAGTACAGGCAGGATGGAGTGGGTGGAGAAGAGTGTCAGGAGTGATCTGTGACAGACAAGTACCTGTAAGAGTGAAAGGGAAGGTCTACAAGAGGGTAGTGAGACCAGCTATGTTATATGGGTTGGAGACAGTGGCACTGACAAAAAGGCAGGAGTTTGAGCTGGATGTGGCAGAGTTAAAGATGTTAAGATTTGCACTGGGTGTGATGAGGGTGGACAGGATTAGGAATAAGTATATTAGAGGGTCAGCCCAGGTTGGAAGGTTTGGAGACAAAGCCAGAGAGGCAAGATTACATTGGTTTGGACATGTGCTGAGGAGGGATGCTGAGTATATTTGGAAAAAGATGCTAAGGATGAAGCTACTGGGTAACAGGAAAAGAGGAAGGCCTAAGATAAGGTTTATGGATGTGGTGAGAGAGGACATGCAGGTGGTTGGTGTGACAGAGCAAGATGCAGAGGACAGGAAGAAATGGAAACAGGTGATTCGCTGTGGTGACCCCTAATGAGAACAGCTGAAAGAAGATGATGATGATATAAAAACATCTTCCATAATGAATTCTACCGACCCTTAACCAATATGCTTTCTTAGTACATTTTCCATTGTTCACTAAGAAATCAAACATCAGACTATATTACTCTACAAAGTCCTAGCTTTATTTAAACTACTACTGAACAAATATTTTCCAATTTAGTGCCTGCTGTCTGGAATTTCTTCCTTCCTAACACTTGTTAACAAACCATGCTCTCTTTTTTTTCAGAAGGTTCTGTCCTCGTACCTCAATTATTCCACAAATATTAGATATCCTGTACTTGTTTCCAACAACAGCTTCGGTCCCTCATCCCCCCATACCCTTCAGTCACTCTTCTAAATAACTGTAAAATGTAGATTAAAATCTTTGTTTATTAGTTACACAGTGTTAAAACACATTTTTTATTTAATATTTGTTGACCGGGAAAATCCAACTAGGACAGAGCCTATTTTCAGTGGAAGCCCAGGGAGAAATGCTCCAGATGCATGTCTTTAGAATGTGGGAGGAAACCAGAGTACCCGGAGGAAACCCACACAAATGCAGGGAGAACATGCAGACTCTGCACAGAAGGCACCCAAGCCAAGAAGCGAACCAGAGAACCCCTTGCTGTGAGAGGACATTAACCGCTGCACCACTGCAAACATCTCGTGCCCTTCCCATTTTACCTGAAATTCTTCAGTTT
This sequence comes from Protopterus annectens, assembly GCF_019279795.1. Lineage (NCBI taxonomy): Eukaryota > Metazoa > Chordata > Ceratodontiformes > Protopteridae > Protopterus > Protopterus annectens. The sequence goes on from NC_056741.1 coordinate 1,882,899,729, forward strand.
CCCTTCTACACAACTATACACTTTAAGCCTAAACAGCTCTATACAACTTGTAAAGCATTGTAATGCTACTGAAACCATCATTGTAATCATATAAGGTAAGTGTGCAAATCAATATCCAAATACTAATCCCTGCCAGTTGCACAGGATATGCCTTTTACTGTCAAATGTCAAGAATATTTTTTTTTTACCAAAACCCTTTGATTACACTCACTTGCAAGAATATACTTTATGAAAATGCTAGACTCCATACCTCAAGTGCATTTTAAAATTATGTTGCTGAAATCTTTGTCAATGCTATCAAAATGTCCTACTGTTATACATGCTTAATCAACCACTGTCGCTATGTGACCCGAGTTTCAGCTATAAAGGGTCAGTTTGACAAGTCCATCTACCAAGTTACCAAATGTAATAAACCAATCAATTGATCAAATTAGTAAATGACTACTCCATGTCCAATAGACCTTGCATTAAATTTTACTGTTTGTACTATTTATATTTACTGTTGTTATGTTTGAGACTAAAAAATTCTTGGGGTTGGGGAATATTCTCTTATCCACTGTTTGGGCAATATGGGAGTTAGTATATATAATTAACAGGGGATGTGGAGAGGCACAACCCCTCCCCCAACATGGGGGGTACAGGGTGGCTTTGTCCCCCTGCAGGAAATAATGTTTCATTTGTTTGTTTTTAATTTTACATGCATCAATGTTTAGTATGTCAATGATGGGTGTTTTCGATGTGTATGAACACACGCTCTCACACACACACACACACACACACACACACACACATATATATATATATATATATATATATATATATATATATAGATACATATGCATACACATATATATAGCTAGATAAAAATACACACACACACACGCACACACACACACACACACACACACACACACACACACACACACACACACACACACACCAATGCATATATAATGGCTCAACAGGCAGTAGGTTCTATTACCACTCCAGATGATTGGAATGCTGACACTACAGTGTAACACTTAGGGATACTGCATTTTTGAGTGTGCCATTCTTCACTTCACTTAACTAACCCAGTCAGAAAAGGGTAACTTACTAACTGACTAAAAATGTATGTAGAAATAGAGATATATTTGGGAAATCTTTTTTATCTGTTCCCTGAGTGGCCATAAGATTGCCATTTGGAAATTTTAACTTATTTGGCTAGATGTGACCTCAGGTAAGGGAGTGCAATTTCTTACCATCTTACATTATTTTCATAGGGTAAAATTCTGGACCACTCTTTATATAAATATCCATCTTTCATCCCTCCTTTGCTGACTCGGTTTCAAATAATATAATGCTTTTTCCAATGATCATGTATCAGTCATTCATAGCAAAGCTTTGGCAAATAGTTTTTGTCAGTCAGATAGACATATGCAAATTGTTATCTGGCCTTGAAAATTGTTTTGTACATCATTAATTTATTGCCATGTTTAACACTAATAATATTTTAACCAGGTAAGCCCACTGGACAAAAGTGTTCCTTTTCTGGAGCAAACCAGGAGCACTGTCAGATTCAGTGTCTTACTCAGACTCACACTGCAGGCAAATTGTGGTGCAAAGAATCAAACCCTGTACCTTGACTATGAAAAACAGCTCACTAAGAGCTCAGCCTTAATCTTCTCTGCTATGTTCCAAACGTTAATGTCTCCTCTCTGAACTTACTGAATACCTTGATATAGTTATTGAATCTGACTGCCCATTTCTTGCATTGTTCTGTTTATGTTTTTTATGTTTTCATAACACTGGGTGTCAGGCATTAGGAGACAAGTATCATAACCAACATCATGGTAATCTCCTGTGTGTTTAAACTTCAAAATGTTGCACTTTGTTATCATGTATAGATTTGAAGCACCTCTCAGAGACACTCTCTAAAAATTTTATATACTGCAACCAACTATTGCAAATCTAAATTGCCTGAATTCTTCTTTGTGGATACTATTTTGTTACCAAAAAGACATACTTTGGTTATTTAAAATGAATGTCACTCATCTTTGTACAGTATTTTAATTGACCAATACAAGTGTTCTGTCTGCCATTTTCAAACTGTCATGTTTGGGGACGTTAAAACAATCCCTCAGAGCCACACACTCCAGGGATCTAAGCCTTGTCATCACAATGAACAAAACATGCTGCAGGGATAGGTTCCTGACCCAGAGACTCCCCAGACTCTGGAATAGACTGCCCATACATGTTAAGCAGAGTGCCTCTTTGGCCTTCTTCAAAAGGAACCCTGACGATTGGATGGGAGATAGGAAATTCACCCGGGGATCACGTCAATCACCCTGCTAGACAGGGGTCCAGGGAAGTAAATATTGTGGGAAGAAATAGCCAGGAAATTGTTATGGCTAGGCTTGTATAGGCCCTAGGGCTGATAGCCTAGTACCAACCTATGAACATAAATCACATTACGACAACAGCCCATTATGCTAGTTTTGTCAGAGCAAATCATCACACACTGACAGTTGTTCCAACTTGAACTCTGTAAATAATGTATATAGTTATGCCATATAGTTAGATGTTGGTAATTGTTTTTCTTAGTTTATTTATATATTGTTCCTGTTTACTCTAAAATGGTGAAACTGACATCAGTTATATTGTTTACTTCAAATTTAAAATAAAGAAAAAAAATACTGTTATTAGCTGGTTGATGTTTTTTTTTTTCAGGGAGCTGCTATGCTGATTATATCTGAACTGCTTTATCATCAGATATGACACTCCTTACATGAACCGGCCATTACGTGATTATATAGTGTGCGTGCTGATAAAAATTCAAGCACATCTATGTCATACTCCCAATGCATAATCCGCAAAGTGTCTCATCAATATACATTTAGTAAATGTTCATGTGCCTTTATATTTATTTAGATTTTCATTCTATTTTTATCTTCTTCTGTCATTTATAGAGTATTATCTATATGTTTAGCTAATAATTAAATTAATTTCTAACGGAATTTATAATTAACCACAGAAGATTTTCTATACATTTCATTTCTTTATAAGACATTTTAGCAAGGATTTTAATACATTCTGAAAATGAACAAGAGTTGGGTTCCTAGTTTGTTATAATTACTTTCCTTGCTATCACTAACTTTACTGATGTGAGAATGAACTTAAGCTATTATATAATAATATTCAATAACTTGATTTTTTAAATCTGTCCATTCATTGATTGACAAAATGTTTGAAAATTATTCCAAATTTCAGATGGCAAGATAGATTTAAGAAATGCATGATATTAGTCAGCACTTTTTTTGAAAGTCAGATAACCAGATGCTGCCAAGGAACATATGATTACAGTCAGCTTTAACCTCTGTGCTACACCTACAGCAATTATTAATGGGTTTGTTAGCAATTTTTACAATTTTGTTAGGTGCATAAAAGCACAGTACAAAAATTCCAACAGTAAATTTTCCAAAAGGAGGAAGCTGCTGTTTTGCCATTGACGTTAAGAATAAACCTGTTTGGATGATTTTCTCCTACAATATTTTCCCCAGATTAATCTACTACTTGTTCCTTAAGATGTATGAGATTGTGAAATATGTCAGAATGGACTTTGATGCAATTTATGAGACAAGATTAATGGTTTATAATATTTTTCATAATGTTTAAAAAACTCTCTGTTTTTGGTACAACAAACTTAAACATACTCTGAGTAATTAGCTAATCATTATATGCTAAATAATATTTATTGATAATATCATCCACTGTACTTACTTTAATGACACTAATACATAAAAGTTTTCCTTCTAAACCAGCATCTTGTTTAATCTAGCTCAATTAATAAATCTGGAGGTAGCAAAAAAAAAAAAAGCATAAATCTTTAAGTTTCTGAATGGAGTATTAATAAATCTATACATCCATTCATCCACAACCCGTTTTTCCCATTTTTCTATATGGGGTCTGAGTGTCACTTCACAACTGACAATCACCTATAGCCAAGGTTCAAACCACTGGGTGGCATTCTTAACATTTTTAATTATGCTATTCATATATCTAGAGAATGTCAATGTATACATTTCGTACTGAAGACTGTTTTGTTAATATCCATATTTTACAGTTTGTTTCTTATACATTTTGCTCAGTTATCTTGGCTTTTTACTATTACATAAATTTAATTTATAAGTAATGTTAACTCACTGTATTATAAATTTAAATATTGAGGAATTGGTATATATTTTAATGTCTGGTAAACATATGCCCCAATTTTCCCAGATTCCAATGTCACTTCTATATGAGTACTCCCTTAGATGTATGAGGTGCCTTGGTGAGAAGAGTATTTGATTGTGACAGCATATTCTTTGGAACTGTCCTATACCTTTATAATGTTTGAATAACCTTAGAGATTGCTTCTGTGAACTGGTTGTGGGCCCTTACCTTTTTTAATTCAGATGCCATCCTATATGGGATGGCTTCCAAATGAAGAAGAAGAAAAAGGGAAAAAAACTTCAGGTATCTTACCTTTCAGATGGCACTAGCTGCAAAATAACCCAATCACATGAAAATGGAACACTAGCACTCCACTCAACTCTAGGGAATGGTGGATTATTTTAAATCAGGAATACCCCATGAGCTTTATACTGCATAGCACAGAAAAATACAAGGAGAAGACATACTTCATTAATTGTCCTTTCAACAGCTCAGGGTAAACTATATGTTAATGCTACTCATGCCTTTCCTCCTTAGAATGAAGTTTGATGAGCTGGTCAACAAAGTAAATCACACTCTCCTCTCGCTCCTCTCTTCTCCTTCCTCTTAAAAACTTCCATAACTCTTTTTTTTGTCTCCTAAACAGCTAATCATGGAGACCAGAAAATGGGCATATGTTTATCCCCATCTTATTGTGGTTAACCTCTTATGTTATTTCTGACTGTAGTTCCAATAAAGGCATCCCCTTTCAAGTTAATGTATATGTCCTATGTGATTTATGTATCAGAGTGCAATTTTAAGAATTTCTGTCATTTTGCATCTGGAAATTTCATACTAGAAACTTAAGGGGCTTTGAACATTCTTAATTCATATCACGGTAGTGGCAAGTTATTCATTAGCTTTGTTTTTAAAAGTGCCTAGAGGGTACAGTCAAATTGTTGCTGTATGAAGGTAGTTCAGCACTCTTGGTCTGAATTTGCTGTTTTTCACTGTTTCTCTTTTGCTCTTGTTTTCCTGCACTTTACTGAGTGCAATGTCACCCTAGATGTAGCTGTTTAGTGGGGAATGTGCACAACTTCAATTTTTCTCCATTGTCAGTACTGATTTCAGTTTGTCTTTATTCCGAAGGGAGACAGTCACAAGAGTCCTCTGGGCCAAAACAAACTGCACTGGCCTATGTGTTGCCACTACTAGTTGTGGAAAGTGGTGAAGGTGTAATAAAACAGTCTGATATACCAGATCATGAACATTGCTAGTCAGGTATCTCAATCACTTTAGCATTACTATCCCCCAAAAGGTCTTATTGCAAAAGCATCTCCATAGATCTCCCAAACAATCTTTGAACTATTGTAGCATTTATCCCTCTTTCCTCTTGATATGTTCCTTTTTTGATGTGTTCCTTTTCATACATCAGCACCGAGCATTAAGGTGTGACATCAAACTTACTCCCCTCCATTGCCAACCTTCTGGCACTCAGTATTGTAAGGCAGTATAAAACCTAATCCCTGCTCATTATTTATTATTATTATTATTATTATTATTATTATTATTATTATTATTATTATTATTATTATTATTACCAAACCCTGTAGATGCCATCAATATGAAAAGTATATACTTAACTTGTCTGGGGACATTCATCTTACAGTCCATGACTTGTAGTAGCCATCACACTGGCACACCCCCACACATGCAAATACAACACCAATATACTGGCAGTACAAAGCTATCTTACACTGATGCTGTCAAAAATCTCTAACCCAGTATCCTGGTGCTTTTAAAACTTGGCATCAGAGATATACCCCGTATTACACCCTCTCCATATCAACATGTCATCAACAATAAACCACTCATAAGTGTGTAATGTATAATTCAACTACTATAATTCTAGTACTACTATTGGATACATCCTAGCTATTGATGACTCAGTTGTTGGGCACCCAAATTCCATACTCACCAGGCTGTACAAGGAGAGAATGGCAGTAAGCTGACTCCCAATCAACACTCTTTCCTCCAACAAATATGAGTATGACATGATTAAAGTCCATGAGGGGGTAAATGGCCTATTACAACACCCCCCTCCAAGCCTGTGCAGATGGATATGTTAGAACTTACTACTCTACCTGCAGCTAAGGGTAAGACATGGCTTCTGTGGGAAATCACATGGGTTTTGTGTGAAATCACATGGGTTCTGTGTGAAATCCTCTATTCACCTAGAATAAAGGCTGGATACAAGGAAAGGATAATTGAGTTCAATAGCTGTCTAAGTTGATGGTGTCATTCCAGAGATTCCTAGTATGTCTCACACTGGGATGAAATGATTGACTATCCAATTTGTTTTGCAAAAGACACTGTAGATCTTTTTGTTGAAGGGTGTTTGCATACTGGCCACAGCTCACAATTCCCCAATGTGACCTTGTTAGGAAGGTTTAATCTAATGAGCATCTCAACCTGATAAATGCCTGCTGTCCCAAACTGTTATTAAGGAAGCTATACTTAAAGCCAGGACTCTTAACAATAAATTGCCTAACCTTGAAGCGTGTTTGCATTTGGAATGTATTCATGTATGTATTACCAAGACATTGTTCAAATCCTTAGACAGAACCGCTTCTGTGCCTGAGTTTTCTATTTGCTACACCTACAGACCTATTGTTACTGGTGGTGGAGTGTCAGTGTACATCAGGGAAAATAAGTCTTCAAAACAGATGCCCAGAGACCCCCCCCCTCACCTTAGGGGAAATATTATTCCCAACTCATAGCCTACTGACAATCATACTTCATGGCTACAGATGTCCACAATGAATTCCTGCATTCCCAGAGGATATCCCTATATGCAATGGCTTTTAAACACTGTTGGTGACCTTAACTATTATTCTGCTGGTTGGAGGGTTAATAAAAATGCCCTGGCTCAGATTGTCTTCAAACTAACCAGGTGTGTAAACATTCTTAACTTAGTACCACCAAACAGGTCTGCTACCTGTCTCCCCATGGTCTTTCTCTCATTAGCAAAGCCTGACCATAATCTGAATATCTTCACCCTCAGAACCTCCACTACCTCATTTACTAACACCAACATCTTTAAATACTTCAAAAAAGGCCAACTTTATACAACTGTATGAAGAGATCTCTAAATTTACACCTCAGCTCTATAGTGGACCCCAGTTATGCAGGCAATTACACAAATGATTTTATGCTAAATTACATAAATGTGTTGACCTAGTAGTCCTTTGCAAAAACAAATATGCTGGTAAAATCAAGATTATACCATGATCCCCCCAAAACGTGCACGCTGATTGGCCAGCGTGCCCATTGTAAATCAAGTTATACTAATGGAAAAAGGTCCGGTCGCCCGGACTTTTTTCCATTAGTATAACTCTACTGTCTCGCTATGTTAAATGGGTTTAACAAAGCGAGACAGCTTTAAAATAAGCAACGGAGATCTCCGTTGCTTATTTTAAAGCTGTCTCGCTATGTTAAACCCATTTAACATAGCGTGGCAATCTTTAAAAACAGCGAGAAAGCAAGATCTCCGTTGCTTTTAGTGTCGCTATGTTAAATGAGTTTAACATGGCGAGACAGTTTAAAATAAGCAGCGGGAGGTCCGTTGCTTATTTTAAACTGTCTCGCTATGTTAAACTCATTTAACATAGCGAGACACTAAAAAGCAACGGAGATCTTGCTTTCTCCGTTGCTTTACAACTCTGATGTACTGCGCAGGCGCGCAGTACATCAGAACTGCCGCGGATGCCAGACATCTGCGGAAGGGCAGTAAACAGGCATTATACTATGCCATTATTTAAGAAAAGGAATAGTTTCTTTTCTTAAATAATGTCATGGTATAATAGCAATAACCCACTTCTGGGTGTGGGTAATGCTAAATTTACCCACGGTTGGCTTTGTTTGGTCCCTCGGGCAAAACCACGCCAACCGTGGGTAAATTTAGCATTACCCACACCCAGGCGTGGGTTATTGCTATAATAAACCATCCTGGTAGTCTACGGATATAAACAAAATGTATAACAGAAGGAAGAAACTCAAACTGCATCAATGGGCTAGAAACCCCCAGCATCAAAGTAGCATTAAAAACCGATAACACTAGAGAATCTCGGGATACCGAAATCTTGAACTACGGTATCTCGAGACGAAAACAGCGAAAAACCACAATGCCGAAAACGGAAAATGCAGAGTGTGGAATAACTGAAACTTAAAAGAGCGAGACAGTAATACCTGATCCCCCAAATAGCCCACATGTAAAAGAATGAGCCACCAATACCCGACAAACAACCATAAACAACCACGCAAACATCCAGAAACACTGGAAATATAAGCACCGATATCAGAATGTTGAAACCATGACAAGAGCCTTTATTTACAAGTATGGTCCAGAACTCCAGTAAACACCATAAACCAAACATCCACAGCCTTAGTAATCTAGCCAACACTCGAGTACGACATCCACCAACCGCAGTGTGCCAGCTGCACCTCTAATGCAACACATACAGAGTGCAGAATCCGAATAGCCCGCAACGCACCACATAGTGACAAGAGGGAAACACACCAGCAGATGCTGAGCAACTGCAACAGACACACCTTCCACTAATTGCACCTTCAGCAGCCAAGCAGTTGCTGTGAGAAAGTCCAAACAGCCATACGTTACCCTGTTCTGCAGCACATGTTCAAACTGCTTGTGCCATTTAACTACATGCCGGCACTTTGGAGATGGCGGACAGCCACACGACATATGTGCCACAACTCCTCCATCCTGTCCTGTTCCCTTGCTAACACATGCAGCAATAAAGACAGGTTGTTGGCTCTGTGTCCCAACAGTGATTTCAGTCTGTGGTGCCACGCTTCCACACTGTTCTGTGTGCGTGGAAGGAAGAGAGCATTCAAAGCATGCACATTCCAGAATGTTATGGGAAAGAGTGGGGGGAATCTACAGCATGTTGTTCTGGTAGTGAATTTACGTGCCCTACCAAACACATAACAGTCCCCAATGTACCATAGTAGGTCCTTCCCCTCACACAAAAATGAGTCCCTCAACTGGTTGAATGCCAGTATCACCTCCTCTTCTGGCAGGAATGCTAGGGTGACAAGTGCCTTCACAGCCAACTGGAATGCCATGACGGTATTATACCTATGTGCTAGCCCTAGCTGCTGTACTTTATGCCAGATATTCTGGCCAAAGTGGAAGAGACACCCTTTGGACGTCACATCTTGTAGGTTCCCTTTGATGCTCCTGATGGCAGCTACCTCAAAGTCCATTAACACATACTTCATCTGAGTGCCACAGCTATGTTCTGCCAGCAATTCCAACACACAGTGCCTCATATAGTTATAGGCCTTAAAGAACTTCTTGCTCATTAAACAGAAGAGTAATGGTACAGACCTATTGAAGCCACCATACTTAAACAGGCCATGTATACTGTACAGTTGGTGACATATGACCCCTTTATAGAAGAACGTGCCATCCATTAGCCATATAGTGGCTGTGCTAAGATCTATCAGGTTCTATCCTGTTGTGAATACCACTACCACTGTGCCTGTAGCACTATCACACATCCTCTTACTAACAAATGGACCAGACTTTGTGGGGAAGTCAGCTACATTAATCTCCTGTAATGTACTAACACAGGCACCTGTACATTTAGCCTGCTTCCTTCTCACCCTCCCCACCTGTTGCAGCAGTGCCCTCCGATTTGGTAGGTTGGGCACGATATTGCTGGATGTGGATGCCAGGGCATTATCCATGATTATGCATGGCATATCGCGGGTTAACTTGGATTTCACCTTTAAAGTTGCACACATATGATACCGTTCAATCTCGGAGGGGTCCCCACTATGGTTATGCCCTATCGTTTTGAGCAGCAGTTCCTCCTCAGGCAGACATTGCGTGATAGCCCTACCTTTACACTTCTGGGCACATTTCCATTTGCAGCACCAGTACGTTTTCTCCTTGCTTACTTTCTCCTGATTCAACACATACCCATCCAACAGTAGTGCAGGGTGTCCCTTTTGTGACTTGATTGTGGAGTATACTGTGCCGATCATCCCAGGAGCAATGGCAAGGTTGTCAGCCATGGTTGCAGCGGACGTCAGGGCTGTTGTTACCCGCTTGCTTGCAGTGAATGTCAGGGTTGTAGCTAACAGTAGCAGCCTGTCTGTGGAAGTTTCATCTTTACAATTGGTGTGCTTTTGAACCGCTGACATTTCTGGAAACTGCTGTTTTTGTCTCGAGATACTGAAATCCGAGATTTCGATATCTCGAGATTCTCTAGTGAATCCTAAAAACCTCACTAGGAAATTGAAAGCAACCAAAAAGACCAGTAATGTAATTAAAGGTGAAAGCTTAGAGGTGGAAAGTTTCAAAGCCCCCATGCTGAAGGATAACGCTGTCCAAGCTGCAAAATCCTTTACTAATGCATTCTACGGGCACCTACAAGAATGCATGGATCATGCCATCCCAAGCAAAACCAAGACTCACTCCTCCAAGAAAAAGAAACCAGTCTGGTGGATTCCTGCAATAAACAAGCTATTCAATAGAAGGAGGAAACTAGTACAGAAAAGAGTAAAATCCTAAGAAGGGAAGACATCCCTGATCAGTATCAGCAAGAAACTACGATCCCTCACGAAATCATCCAAGGCAAGTTTGAAAGAAAAATTACCAAGGACTCCAAAGATAACCACAAGGCATTCTTTAGCTATGTCAAGAATCTAAGTGGCAATGCTCAGATCTGCTCGGAGTTAATGTAGAATGGCACAAAATACACTGAACCGACTGATATCGCCAACATCCTGGCAGACAGGTTCAGTGCAACCTTCACCCCCCTCTCACCCAAAAAGGGCCCATAACCATACCAGAATAATATAGAGTCCCTGAAATCACAGACACTAAGGTTAAAACAGCCCTCTTCAAAGCCAAAAACACAGCATCAATGGGACCGGACGGTGTCCCAGGCTGAGTCCTACACGAGCTCAAAGACAAACTAACCCCTCACCTAAACACACTGTTCAAACTTAGCCTCTCCACAGGCTATGTACCCATAGAGTGGTGCACAGCAACGGTTATTCTGCTCCACAAAGGTGGAGCCACAACAGTCCATGGGAACTATCGCCCTATAAGGCTGACTAGCTTGGTCTGCAAGGCTATGGAGCACATCATCATGGAACTCATTAACAGAGACATTGGGAACCTCCAAACACTGGACCTACCCTCATGCCTCCTAAACCTGGTGGACTTCTTTGAGACAGTTACCAAGGTTATAGACGAAGGAAAGGTGGTACACACAGCCTACCTAGACCTCGGTAAGGCCTTCGACACCATTCCCCATTCTGGTATTATAGACAAGCTCACCAGCCTGAACATAAACCCCTACATCACAAGATGGGTCACCAACTGGCTCACGGACAGAACCCACATGGTGAGAGTTGCGGGAGCTAGGTCCGACTCTAAACCGGTTACAAGTGGCGTTCCCCAGGGTTCAGGCCTAGGACCCTTCCTGTTCGGCATATACTTCTCAGAGGTACAGGCAAGCACAGGAGAACTATGGCTGACCAAGTTCACAGATGACTGCAAACTAGGGGCTATAATTGTCTCTCTGGCTGACACAGACATCTTCCAAAAGGGTCTCACTGAGACAGATACCTGGTGTCAAAATCATGGCCTCAAGCTAAATGCCAAAAAAGTGCATAGTCATCCCCTTTGGAAAAAACAAAGTGCCCACAAACTACCACATAGGTGGTAGTCCCCTAAATACAAAAGACATAATAAGTGATCTGGGGACCCAAGTAGACAGTAATCTCACCTTTGATAATCACATTGCCAAAGTGGTTAGAAAAATCTTTCTACGTGGCCCACCTAATCACAAAAGAGCTTGCATCCGGATCAAAAGAGGTCATTGTGCCCCTCTACTCATCACTCATCAGACCCATCATAGAGTACAATGCCCCATTTGGGATGTACCTTACAAGACACCTGCAACAGCTGGAAAGACCACAGAAGTACCTCACCAAGAGGATCACTGGCCTCAAACAGATGTCCTATGCAGCTCGACTGAAGAAACTCCAGCTGTACTCGGTTGCATACCACCTACTCAGAGGTGTTCTCTGCCTGACATACAATGCCATGTCCAACCCAGAATTGATGGAAATGCTCCACCTAAAGAAAACCTTATCCCCTCGAGCCACATTCTCTAGGGATCTAAACCTCACCACAACAATAAATAGGACGTGCTGGAGGGATAGATTCCTGTCCCAGAGACTTCCCATGCTTTGGAACAAGATCCCAATCTACATTAGGCAGAGCTCCTCGCTAACACTCTTCAAAAGAAACCTTGATGAGTGGAATGGAAACAGAAAGTTTACCTCGGGGATCACTTCAGTGGCTCAGCTGGACAGAGGCACGGTGAACTAATCTAAGAGGGCGGCAAAAGCCAACACATTCTGGCTAGGCTTATAAATGCCTTCGGGCAGATAGACTAGTACCTATCTATGAACCTATGAACCTATAAAACTAGCAACAGAAACAAAGGATAACTGCAGTTCCTTTCTCAGTTATGTCAGAAAATTAAAAAATAACTATCATTTTTCTCAGAGCTTTTCCATAATGGAGACCTGCAATCAAACCCAAAAGACATTGCAAGCATGCTAGCATGTTTGCTGCAGATTTCTTCCCTGAAACTTTCATCTTTTCTCACATCTTTCCAGAGTCAACCCTCACCATTGTGACAGGCTATGTCCCTACATTCTGGCACACTGCTATAGCAATGATCCCTTAATAAGGGACCTTTTCTTTGACAATCATGTGGTGACCATAGTTAAGAAATCTTTCTACATTTTATAACTAACTGCAAACAGCATCTCCTCTAAAATAAGGATGTCATTGCCCTCAATCATTCAACTCTTGTCAGAGCTATTATTGAATATAATGCAGCCTTCAGCATGCATCTGGCTAGACATATTAAAAATATAGAAGTTCTTAACAAGCAGTGATCTCTGGTCTCAGAAACCGTAGCTACCAGAAGAGACTGGAATCCTTTTCCTTGTACTCAGTGTCATACAGGCTCTTTAAGAGACATGTGTGCGTAGCTTACCATGCCATTAGAGATCCTGTTATTCAGCCTCATTTTCCTCGACTAGTCAGATTGTGCTGCCAGCATCAAAAACAGAGCTCTAAACCTTTATCACGAATGAAATAAAGCTAGATGAAGAGAAATTCTTCACACAGTGCACCCCCCTAAATAAATGCCTATAACATGGCATGCAGTGTGATTCTCTGTCATCCTTCATCCTTCATACATAGCTTGGACAGTTGGATTGGTGCACTCAGATTACACTGGCGCATGTCACATGTCAAATTAGCAAAGTTAGTTTTATAGAAGGTAAAATATTTGAATATTGTTTCATGAAACTACTTTTGCACATAATAGAGTTTGCCTTTTTCTCTCCCCTGTTGTGTGACCTTGGAGTTGATATACATATGTCTAGGGGGTGTGGGTGGTGTTCTCCCATATGAAGGGGTCTAATGTTCACTGAAGCTACCTTCAATGAACATTTTTCAAATTATTTACTTTTACTGACACTACCTTTGGTGAGTTGACATGAATCCAATTTACACCAGGACTGTCAGGCATCATTCTACTTGTAAAAGGTGTTAGAGCCTTAGAGTGGGTAATGACAAGGTGCACATGATCTCTGGTCTGACTTGCCTTGTATATCCTTTGATCCTATTATCCCGAGAGTCGTACAAATAACATAAAAGCTTCTTGAAGAATTACTACCGTCACGTAATAAGACAACTTATGCTTTCATCTTCATTATTCTGAATATAGCCATTTGAAAAGTCTAAATAAGTGTGTGCAAAAAAGGCAGGTTTCTTGGGTTTGCCTCAAAGGCTTCCAAGCATCTAGTATAAGGTGGCTTGCAACCTTAGTTTTATATAAAATTTGCATGCTGATGGAACTCTACCACATGGATTAGCAGATAAAGCTGGCTTAAAGAGTGTGGAGCTATCAGTATTAAAAGGCAATATTTACCTAACAGTATTATGATTAGTGACATTAATGTCACGACTCATAATGTCTTCTAAATTCTGCCTGATTAATCCCATAAACAGAAACTGAACTAGCAAAGTGACCTTCCACCTCTTACTCCTACTCACTCCCATTATTTGTATCTATTTATGCATTTATTTATTTATTTACATTTGTTAACCGGGTAGTGTCCGACTGGCCAAGAAGCCTGTTTTCATCAGAGACCCGGGGAGGAACTCTCCAGAACAGTGCAATCAGTTAACATTTACAAAAAAAATGTAACTAAAACAGACGATAAAAAAAAAAAAAACATATTTACATATGGGAGAAATAGTCATTAAGAAACATATTAATACCAAAATAGAAATGTACAAGTTCGGGCAGAGAAAAGAGCTGTGTTCATCAGGAAAAAGGAAAACAGCAAGGGTTTAAAGTATTAGTCGCTTAAACTTAAAAGAGAAAAAATGGTATAAGAGAAAGAAGGATGTGAAATAATAGGAAAGAGCCAACTAGCTAGGAACATAACAGGGGCAGAGCCATTTGCTATGGAGATAATCTCTTAGCCTTTTTTTAAATGAGGATAAGTTGGGGTTGTTTTGGATGTCCTGAGGAAGAGCATTCCAGACTCTAGCTATTTTATGGGAGTAGAGGGAGTCACCACGATAGCTATGAGACTGGGTAACTTTAAGCATTAGTCTGTCAGAAGATCTAAGAGATCTACGTTTAAAGTTTGGTTGAACCAGGGATGAGAGTGCAGGGCAATTGCTGGGGTAATGTATTATTTTGTGGACAAAAGTAAGTTGGTTTAGTTTTAATAAGTTTGGTAATTCCAACCAGTTAAGTAGCTGAAGCGTGGAACAATAATGAGTTTTACGGGCTTGATTAGTGGCAAACTTAGCAATTTTATTATAGCAGGACTTTAGGTGATTAATGTCAGTCTTACGTAGATTGGTGAAGATTTGTGAGCAGTAGAGTAGTGTAGAAAGTAAATGAGATATAGCTGTGGCTAGTCTGGCTTGGTTTGTGAGGTATGGTTTGGCCCTATATAGAGCTCCAAGTTTTGTGCGGACTTTCTTGACTGACATTGAGATGTGTTTGTCAAATTTTAGTAAAAAAATGAAAAAACATTAAGGGTAAAGTGCCTCTCTAAGAAATAAACAGCAAATGAACAAAAGACAAAAAGAGGCACACCACGACAATTGAATCTAACCTTTTTATTCCACAAGTAAGCACTTTTACATCCCTTAGAACATTTCAGTTCTAAGGGACGTGAAAGCGCTTACTTGTGGAATAAAAAGGTTAGCTTCGATTGTCGTGGTGTGCCTCTTTTTGTCTTTTGTTCATTTGTCAAATTTTAGTTTATTATCTATAATAACTCCCAGGAGCTTGTTTTCATTTGTAGGTTCTATCTTGGTGCCATTAGAGGAGAGACTATAGAGAGGTAGAGCTGTGTTTTGATGATTTGTTTTTGTGTGAAAATCATTAATTTTGTTTTGTTTGGATTTAAAATGAGTTGATGGTTGTAGAGGTAATTTTCAGTGTTAAGGAAAGCTTTTTGCATTTTTAGCTGCAGATCTTGCATGGAAAAGGCTGAGCAGATAAGAGAGGAGTCATCAGCATATTGGATAACGGTGGCAAGCTGGGGGGCACGATGTAGGTTGTTAAATAAGACAAAACAGAGGGGGCCAAGTATGGAACCTTGTGGTACTCCAGTGGTTACTGGTACTAGAGGGCAGAGTTTGTTCTCCCATTTTGTAGCCTATTTACAGTTAGATAGATAACTGTGTAACCATGTAAGGGATAATGAACTTAGATAATAAGTTGCAAGTTTGTTGAGTAGCAATTGGTGGGATATGGTGTCAAAGGCTTTTGACATATCCAGGAAAATTGTGGAGACAAGCTGGCCCTTATTTTTAACGTGATGAATAATATCAGTGAGGGTTATTAGAGCTGTGTTAGTACTATGTTTAGGTCTGAAACCATGTTGAGAACTAGATAGTAGATTGTTAGTAGTAAGATGGAACATAAGTTGTTGGTATATACATTTTTCAAGGATTTTTGCTATGGGTGACAGGTTGGCAATTGGTTGGTAGTTAGAAATATCTTTAGAAGGACCTCCATTATAGAGAGGTATGATGTGAGAAGTTTTCCAAAGGAGAGCCACATACTGTTCTGAGATAGAGCGATTGATTAGAAAGGAAATGGGGTAGCCAATGGACGGACCGGCTACTTTTAGAAATTGGTTCGGTAGATGGTCGGCAGCAAGACAGCAGGGTTTTAGTTTACTTAGTAGTTTTTTATGTAAGAGGTTTGAATAGGTTTGAAGGAGAAAGTGTTTGTACTCTCAGAGGAAGGGATGGAGACTGAGAGGGGTAGATTTTGTTTGTTTTCTAGGAGGGAAGTGATTAAGTTGATAAAGTGAGAGTTGAACTGTGAAGCTAAGGGCTCAGAAGAATTAGATGTGGAAGGAGAGGGAGGGGTGAAAGCTTTCCCAGGGTTAAGGAGGTGGTTGATGTTTTGTCAAAACTTTTGGGGGTTGTGCTGATATTTATGTTGGCAATTATAGTTATTATTTTTTTCTTTTATACACTAACACAGAGTTATAGCTATGTTCTCTAAATAGTAACATGTTTTACTCACAATTGTTTCTCCATAATAAAAGGCTATTGTTTTAACGCATCTTTGGTTACTTTTAACCGTATGATCCAGCCTTGATCATCTTAATATATGTGCATTTAATTTTATATAATATATTGACTGAAATCAGATGTGATTCTTGGATGAATCTATCTTTATTTGCATTGCTCTATAATATGTATTATGTGTAAATATTTCTTTTTGGCTGTGCAACTTATTTTAGTATTTTACCTATGGTTGCAATTTCCTATGTTTCTATCTTTCATTATAATTATGATTTCATTTGTTTGTATTTGTTCATGTTAAGTATTCACTGTAACTTGGGGCTTTTCCCCCCGGGCCTCTGCTGAAAATGGGTTAACCAGCCAGTCGGACTATCCTGGTAAACAAACATAAAATAAATAAAAACAAATAAATAAATTTGAATTTGCATTGCACTGGCTTGAAAACAGAAAACACAAAAAACTCATCTAGTCTCTGTTAAAGTACAGTTAACATTCTGTCTCTGTTATCTATCTTATCCTTTCTCCAGCTGTCTGATGTCCTCTTGAATGCCTCTGTGGAGTCTGTCTCTCCACCATCCATTCCACTAATCTATTCCATGAGTGTACAACCCTCTATGTGAAGAAGTATATTCAGATATCCAGGTACTAGTGAGTGTCTACAGACTGCTGTGTGCCCCCTCCTTCACCATTCTGCTCTTCCCTCCACCTCTGCTATTTCTGCTCAGGATGAGCCTTTGCATCACGTAATATGGCTTTGTGCACCAACATCATGTTTTGTTCTTCTTTTCTGGTTCCACCTGAAAAAAAAAGAAAAATTGTAGCTCTTGTAGTCTCTTGTTGTATCACTTCCCTTCTATCTTGTGGATCTTTCTGGTAGCTCTTCTGGATGTGTTCCATTTGATGGATACTTTTTTCTTTGACTAGACCAGGTGTTACATGATTAAGACCATGCATACCAGAAACATTACCTCCATGCTTCTGAACTCTCTCCCCGCAAAGGATGCCCCCATCCTAGCTTTCTGTTTGCTGCTACCAATGTCCTACCAGTCTGTTCCTAGTAGTCTAGTCCAGATGCGATCAACACCACAGATATATTTCCTGCTTTGTTGTCATCAGTTTCACCCCTCCAAATCCTTCATGCTATTGGTGTAGGCCAAGTGCAGTACTTTCCTGTTTTTTTCACTTAACTTGAATGGTCATGTTTCTACTTCCATGATCAGCCTTTTCAAATCTTTCCAGGGACTCTTTCCTGACATCTTTAATACTGCGCTCTTCTTTGTGTCACTGGGAAGCAGCGGGAGCAGTTCTCTGTTCCATCCATTGTGTCTGATACAAGCACAGCTTTTAGCACCAAATCCAGGCATGCATGTATACATACATACATACTGAAATCCTGGATTACTCCATCTTAAGGAATTTCTATTCCAGTGCTGGACAGAAATATATCAGTCTGTAAACTCATGAAACACAGTGCCATACACATTCCATGGAAATATGAAAATGACCATAAAATGTATAATGTATCACGCTACTTATCTCCTACGGCAAAGATGAATGAAGGCCTGACTGCAACCCAGATAACCTGGCAGATTAGCAGCATGGGAGGGGCCAGAAAGAATGGAAGTGAGCAGCTGTTGCTGGCTCACCCATCCGGGAGACAGGAAGGTGGCTCTGGGTCACCACATGAGTACAGGTAGGGGCACACTAGGAGTCACACTCAAGAAGCATGAATGTGCTGAGCACACACTGTCAAGTGATGCATCATGTAGTGTAGGCTGGAGAATGATGTGTGTGTGTGTGTGTGTGTGTGTGTGTGTGTGTGTGTGTGTGTGTGTGTGTGTGTGTGTGTGTGTGTGTGTGTGTGTGTGTGTGTGTGTGTGTGTGTGTGTGTGTGTGTGTGTGTGTGTGTGTGTGCACATGCATGTGTGTGTATGTGTCTGTGTGCATGTGTGTGCATGTGTGCATGTTCATGTGTGTGTGTGTGTGTGGGGGGGGGGCATTACTTATGTCTAACAGGAGTGCTTGATCTCTACAACCTTACTCCTACCTCTTTCCAGAGCATGAGTAAGTTGTTGAAGCCCCTCAGCCAGGGGACAAATGTGCCATTTGTTTGTCACCCAAGCTGGTAGGTGCTTAGCTTAGTTCATATCTCAGGAGAGGAACACATTTCTCATTGGGGCAAAGGAAGGGAGGCCATTGGATAAGACCCAGTGGACAGTGAGAAAAAAATGCATATCAGCTAGAACAAAATTTATTGACTTTCTGTATGAAACAGGAAATCAGTACATCACCATGGCATGTGTTGCACGATTACATAACCCCATCCATAACACATTAGATAATGCATGGTTTGTTGTAATGGCCACTGCATTCCAGCCTCTCACTTAGTCTTCAAGGCAGCTAACAAAATAAAGCAGCAAAATACTCATTGAGATCCTCTTGTCATTGATCTCAGATTTCTAGGGGCTAAATTAAGTTTGACAATACATCATTTGTTTTCTTTTCCCAAACAAAGAGAAGCAATATTCAGTACTCTCCCTTTTATCCCCATTTGAAAGTGTTTTAATACTAAAACCAGTTTTAGGGACAGATTGAAAGTCCTGTTTACAACTCCTGCACTGAAAACAAAAACACATAGCTTATATATTTTTTGCAGATCTGTCTCTTTGATCACTTAGGTTGCTGTGTATGTATGATTTTAATGTCACCCAGTTCATGTTTACAAACATGATCAATTGTTCTGATGCGATGTCCAAATTAATTTTATTAAATATGCTGTTTAATGCACCTTTATTCTCAACTATGTCTCCCTTGTACTAAGTAATTGATCTTGTACCAGTACTGAATGTTCTTTTTCTAATGATGTTTGTGTCACACTTATTCTCCTCAGGACTGTGCAGTACAGGTCTGCGTTCTTCTTATATTCTGTCATTTGCTGTCTAATGTGCCTGCTGAAGGCACGTTGCAAGATGGAAGGTTGTTATCATTCAGCAATATTTTAATAACCTGATGATCAAGCTGATTATCCTCACAAAAAAACTGAAATGCGCTGAAGAAATAGTATGAGATTAAACTTTATTAATGAGTTTCAGTAAGTGTAGAATGCCGGAATTAATAATACATATTCATTAAAAGTAATTCCTGGAAAACTAGTGATTTGCAGTGGACCCTTAAGTCCTGACAAGAACAGTCTGTGATGTTCTAAACCATCCACATAAAACATTTCCATGAGATGAGTTAGATTTGTATTCTGCCAACTTTTTCTAGACACTTCATTGAGCAGAAATGTTTCAAAAACAATCTAGTTTTCAATACCTCCACTGCGTGTCAGGAGCTCTGCATTAATTTGGCTCTCCCAGTAACTCACAGTATACCTAGCTTTCCATTTGGATGAGTGTCCCAGCATTTTCACACTTTTGCATTAACAGGCACATTGATATCTCCTAGTAGTCATACACCCTTGTGAAATCCTAGACAGTCTGTCTCTTTGTCTGTCTCTGTTATGTAGAGTGGTGTAGCCCTAAATGCAACCAGATTGACCAGGGATTAATTAGAGGCCCCAGCACTGAAGGAGCTGAGGGAGGGAGGGAAATGGCATCTCCCACTTGCTTCTCTGTAGAAGACTGTATAGTTGGGAATGGGAATACAATTGATTTGTGCATTTTTCCTCCTGAACTTTAGGGCTGAGCAGAGCTGCATAAAGGAAATGCTCTTTGAAAAATGAAATACCCTTTTGAAAGTGATGGAGAATTTTTGTGGTCAATCCATTGCATGCCACGTTCCCTAGCACTACACTAAGTGCTCATGGGGATGCTAAACTTAATAAGAAAAACACAAAGCACTCCTGATGGCTGCTTTAATGATGAAGGGATAGGGCATGAACAGGCCAGTTGCACAGAAAGGAACTGGAATAAAGTACAAATGCATGAAAACGTCTCTCTCTGGCTTTTGTCTGCCCCTGATGGTGATAACGTATAGCAAGTTTTTGTGATCACAGCTCTAATTTATTTTCTAATATATAGATGCGATATCACCAGGAATAATGAGAGAGACAGAAATATTATAAGCCTGTTTTCTTAGGCAGGTAGATACAAAGAACTTACATTGCCCTGATGCCTAATATAACTTTATCACTCACCCCTCATGTATGGTACACTTCTGGAGTGATCCCAAAGGAGAACTGTTCACCTTCCAGGGTGTTAGGGGCATCACCTGGATCATGCTCAAGGCACAGTCCCACAGAAGGAATACCCCAAAGTATCAAACAAATCTCTTTCATGAAGCTAGATTTTACTCAGTGACCTTCTATTAAAATGAAGGTTAAAAGAAAAAGAAAAGCAAAAGAAAAAAAGAGGAAAAAGAGAACGCGAGAGAAACCATTTAATTAAGGTTTTCACTTAATTTATATTCTACACATCTCATAAATGAAAGAATGTATTTGATGGTGAAAGGGAAGGTATACATGCATGATTTCAGAGTTAATTGTTTGACTGAGGAGGTTGTACACTGTGCTGTGTACGAAAGTTGTGATAATTTCTATATAGTTAAGGTGATTAGGAAGTTAAATGAGCATATGTATGCTATCAATATTCAGAACTTTATTAAAGCTTTGGCCAGACATGCTATAGAATGTGGGTCTTTTAAAAAAATGTTTTTTTGTTTTTTTTTGGATGGAGTAGTGGATGATGGTAAAGGTGTAGATATAAGTGATAACTTGAACGTGAAAGAATTAAAATGGCAAATTAGGTTGGATACTGGATGTTTACTAGGCCTTAATGGCCATCTAAATGTTAAGTGTTTTATCATGTAAAAGGACAAAATAGCAATTTTTTTTCTAAATGCATGTGTTTTATAGTACTGTAGTAAGTGATTTATATGAGTGATTTTTTAAATCAATTTATTTGTAACTATGAATAGTTGATGTGTCTAATTTTTATGGGATATAATGAATTCTTGTTTTTGATTGTAATTATGAAGATGTGATGCCAGGGATTCTTTAGTTCTGAAAATCTTTTGGTGTTAGTGGATGAAAGATCTTAACTGTATTAAATTATTGATTTCTCAAGTCTGCATATTTTTTGTTTTGTTTCATGTGTTGCTTAACCACAGGCTGCCTCTAGTTGTTGTGCTTGTTGGTACAATTTCTAATTTGTTTACTTTGTACTTTTGCATGGATATTTATGGGTTCTATTTTTTTTTTTGTATTTTAAAAATAGGTTTGAAAATGTGTCATATATTTTTCTTCTTTATTTGAATTTATGCAGATAAATTATTGCCATAATTTACATCCCACACATGTGACTGAATCGCTATAATCTGTACTCCTTGATCTTCTCTGTAAGTGGGGCAAGTTAAATCCATATTCCTTTTCTACTCCATCCTAGTAACCATCTTAGGCAGGTCTCCATCACCTCAACCTTCCTTGGCTGTTCAGCCTTCACCGTCCAGGGGTTTCTGTCCCATACAGATGCATCACTGTTCTCTACATCTTATGTTTCAACTTCTTTGGCATTATTCTGTCTCACACACACACACACACACACACACACACACACACACACACACACACACACACACACACACACACACACTTTTTGCCATTTGGATGCAGGACATCTGATTCTAGATTTGACTTCATTCAGATTTCCCTTCTTCCTAACCACATTTCCCATGCATCTGAAGCTGTTAACCTTTTCCTCTGTTTTTCCTTGAATTATCAAATAATATCTTAATTACTAACAGGTGTCTTATTCTGGCAGGGAAAATGACTGAGTCTGTGAATGCAAAAATATCTTGCAAAAACATCAAAAACTTTTGTCATCCACATTTCTATTACTTTAATGGATTTTCAGATCTAAACATTACCACTGCCTCCACAAATATTTTTGGTCCTCTAAATAGCAATTATGATTTCCTAGCTAGAAAAGCTACTGACATCCCACAGAAAATGCTGACAATTAAACATTTAGGTTGTAAATGAATTCCAGATGTGCACTGTATTTAGCATTTAATGGAATTTAATGTTTGCTTTTCATGAATGTGATATTTTCACACAACTATTTTTATTTTTATTTATATTTTGTGGACCCGGTTAGTTTATTTAAGTCACTGTCCTGTTTCAAGGGAGACCTAAGGGGTATTTATACTTACTAGGAGAAATATGCCCAGTCACTGGTTGTTTTCCCCTACTCTTTTTTTCAAAAGTGCTGTAGGACCTTTTACATCCTCCTGAGCTATCACCAACTTAGGTGGATGGGGACTCAATTTACAGTCTTATATGAAGAACAGTACAGTCAGGAGTGCAGTATCCCCTAATGCTACACTACACTGCATATAATGGGAAATGAAACATCTGAAGTGGGAATGGAACACACAGCAATCTGATCTTTCACCATCAAAGGTCTGTGTGTTACCTTTTGATATACAGATACTGTATGTATTTTAATTTGAATTCAACTGTCTCTGCACTTATATCCTACCTGAAATCATTGAGTTTCACTGTGTCATAGTCTGCTGCCATGGGACCAACAATGGGGTCTATATTAAATCACTGAAAGCTTAAAAAAACAAACAGTGATTGATCGACACTATGTAAGTGAAAGCTTAGAATGTCAAAGTGTCAGAACAGCGATTTTTTTCCAAGGGAAACATTTCTGTTCCAACAAATAAATAAATAAAAATCCATTTCAAACATTACATTAAGTGGGGGTATTTGTCCCCCCACACACACACCCTACTTAAATATACCAACTCTGAGACCGCACTACAGTACCAAAAATGGCAAAGTACCAAAGCGGCCAAGCAAATTCCTTCCCAGGAAATGAATTTGCTTAACAGCTGCTTCGATATTTTGCGTTTTCAGCCTTTTAAGTTTGACCAAGACACATTCAAAAGAATGCATCTTCGGTCTTCTAATATAGACCCTAACAATGATGTCACAGTTTCTGCATGATGGCCTCATATAAGGAGATGCCACAGAGAATATGACATAAGTAGGAAAAAGGATTTGTTTTACAGGTGATTATTTTGGTAATTAACAGAGAAGAACAATGCAGTTCTTATATTACATGAACTGATCTGTGACGAAGTAAGAATTTTTTTGCTTCAGTTTTCCAGATGTCAATTGAACTTTAATTGCACTTAATGTCTTTCACAGGTCTTGAGCACTATACATTTCTTACCTATCCTAAAAGGTGGTAAAGAAATGTGATAGGCAGCCCAGTGAATCCTTGGATTTCAACTTTTATGCCTACAACATGCAAAGATTTGCCTCCCTTTTCTCTTCAGTGCTCTCTTTGAGAGAGAGACGTGTCCTCCTTGTTTCATCTGTTACATGCAGAGAGATCTCTGCTCAAGACTGCAGGCTTCTAATAGCTTCCCTGGATTAGCCAGAATCTTACTGGCTTAAATATCCAAGTAAACAATGTGCCACATGAAAATGATAGTGGAAGGAGATCTAATAGCTTATCTGGTTCACCTCTGCTTGTGGCTATCCATTTTCAGTTGTACTCTCCTTCTACTACTTGTATTATTTTCTGGCTTGTTCTGTCTACCTTCCATAGTTTTCTTATTGTTCACTGAGTGACTACCAATAACCACAGGGCACCACCAACCTCAACCTGCTTCTTTTGTTTTTAAACCATTGCTGTAGTTCTCCAATTCACAACTCATCTTACTGACATGCTTTTGGATGATCTCTGGTGTTACATTCTTATAAAATTACCTTATTTCTCAAGCTGAGGAACAATGTCAAAGTAGCAGTTACCAAACAAGACTGGCTGCAGGATCATCTGAAGGAAAATATCTGGAGCACCTTCCTCCTTACTCACCACAGTTACAGTGTCTCCAGTTAAGGGACTTCACTTCCTCATGTGTCATGAATGTTTCCTCTAGAGTACAAGCTTATCTTTCACCCTGACCTACTTTAATTGCCTGTCCAAACTGTTTAGAGTGGTACAGAATGAAACCCTTCAAAAATTAAGTTAGATAGCATCCCGTGGGTCACCCAGTCTTATCACATTTTTCTTCATCTGTGTACCAATACAGTTTCCTTTTATAACCATTACAAATAACTATCTGCTCAATGATCTGCCTTTATACCAATAAGCTCTCTCTTAGCATGCTCTGTAGCTTATCAGAATTAATCCCTTTTTATGCTAAGACCACGAGTACCAACTGAATTACAACATGCTTTGTCTTGTACTGCTCTGTGGCCACTGTTGATGAGTGTCCCCTACACAGACATCCCAGTTCTCCCCTGTGCTAATTAGGATGGTATCATGAGTGTATCTCCCTGTTTGAGAGTTTCACCTTCTGAGCCACATCTCCATCCATAATGGTCTCCACTAGAAATATATCTTTCTAAGCAATTAAGTATTTCTTTTACTAGTTATTACTAAGTATTCGATCTGCATGGACATAATGAAATTCTGAAAACCACAAGAAGAATTAAATGTCTCAGTTTAGACATAAACCCAAGACATGTTTTGTCAAATGTTTGCATGCATCTCAGCTGGAGGTTTACAATGGCTGGCATCATCTTTCTCTGAAACTGTCCTTAATTTTCAGTTCTCTGCTCTCTTGAGTTTCAGCAAGTCTGGAACTATACCTTATATGGATCCAGCAAGTGTCCATTTGGCGTCTATAATATCTATGTGAAGTATAAGCACGTCTACAAGAATATTCTGATATTTTGCCGTACAAATAAAGTTGTCAGTATCCTCCGGAACATGTGTAACCGTACTTCCTCCCTCTTTCTCATTAAGTCCCCATAAGGACTTTATTTCTTGGCATTTTCATGTGTTTCACTATTTGCTCAGCCACCCCCTACTTCCACCACTGCAGTATTTTCAACCTTACTTAATAGAAGGACTGAACTAATAAAAGAGTTTCATTTTGCTCTTCAGCCTTCTTGTCATCACCTGCTGTATTTTTTCTCCCTGCTCCCTTTTTGTTAAATCAGTGTTTGGTTATATCCTCCCCCAAAATTAGTGTCCTCCCCATCCACTCCTTTTACTTGTCCTCAAATGTGGCATGACAGTGGAAGTCCCTGCTGCTCCAGAACCCATCTACATCCCCCCACCTTCATTGAAAAGCAGTTCCAAACCTATGAACACATATTTACTCCTTAAGGAAAACAATCCTCCTTCTGAGATAGTAAGCAATCAGTTTGAGTAAAGAGCCAGGTCCTCTGCATCATTCATCTACCATGCTAAACCCTCCTTTTCTGTAATGCCCCACAAGCCCATGTATTAAATCTCTAAATCCTTTCCACCCTGTCTAGGCAGCTTTGGGAATCACAAGGACATGCAAAAATTTGACTTATATGTATATATATATATATATATATATATATATATATATATATATATATAAGGGAAGAGTCCAAATGGGCATTCCTAGGCATGGAGAAAACAAATGAGAAGAACCCAAGAAAGCTGATTTGGGTACTCCTGTGATTGTCTGAAGTCCCAGAAACATTGGTTAAATTAGTACAGGTTATGTACAAGGACCCAATGGCACAAGTATGAATAGTTATCTGAACTAGTCCGTTACTTACAGTCTGAGGTTAATACAGAATTAGAAATGAGGCAAGACACCAAGGCTCAGACTTAACAATTTAACAATTTATTAAGCAAAACTTACTAAATAAACAGGAATAAAAACTAATAAATCATGTACTTACAAGCATATGCATAAACAAAATCATCTTTGCCACTGATAGGGAGACTTCAGTCCTATTCAGTGCAGCTATCTGTTCAGTCAAGGCAGGGCCAACACTGGCAAAATGGCTCTATGCTCAGTTCAGGCTGATGCCGTGATCAAATCCGGATGATGATGATTTCCATTTTAGCCTTTGAGCTTTTTATAGTCTTGAACAAACAACAGGGTCAGTAGGTTCAATAGGTTCAACTAATGACGTATTGATCACAAGCTCATCATGAGTTGATGGAATCTTCTTCTTCTTTCGGTTGCTCCCGTTAGGGGTCGCCACAGCAGGTCAACTGTTTCCATTTCTTCCTGTCCTCTGCATCTTGCTCTCTCACACCAACCATCTGTATGTCCTCTCACACCACATCCATGAACCTTATCTTAGGCCTCCCTGTTTTCCTGTTACCTGGCAGCTTCATCCTTAGCATCTTTTGCCCAATATACTCTGCATCTCTCCTCAGCACATGTCCAAACCAATGTAATCTTGCCTCTCTGGCTTTGTCTCCAAACCTTCCAACCTGGGCTGACCCTCTAATATACTTATTCCTAATCCTGTCCATCCTCATCACATCCAGTGCAAATCTTAACATCTTCAACTCTGCCACGTCAAGCTCTGACTCCTGTCTTTTTGTCAGTGCCACTGTTTCCAACCCATATAACATAGCTGGTCTCACTACCCTCTTGTAGACCTTCCCTTTCACTCTTACTGGTACTTGTCTGTCACAAATCACTCCTGACACTCTTCTCCACCCACTCCATCCTGCCTGTACTCTCTTCTTCACCTCTCGTCCACACTCACCATAAGTTGATGGAATATTTTAGAAAATTACGGATCATTTCCTAAGTTGTAAACAAATCTCGTAATGTCTGGTCTTATGCCTTACTTCCCTTTTGTGAAGAACAATTAGCCCACAAACTTGTGATATAATTCCTCATTGAAATCCCCATATTCTGGTAAACATCTTTTAAGCTGATAAACAACTTACAGGTCAACAAATGTTCAGTTATACCAGTAATCAGTGAGCAAGGCCTGCTCTTAAGCATATAATACTGTTACAATATTAGCAGCGTGTCTGATCAAGCAATAATCAAACATACACAGTGGTATGTGGCTCGAGGCATAACAAAATACAGGTAGACTTGTGGATCCGTCACATTATCAGTCTCACAAAAGGGTCCCGTTGGGAGTGGGACTACATCAGGGTAAAGTACTAAACCCATAATTGTAGGTATAGATGAGAGGAGACAGATCAACAAAGCTGCTGTATGCCGATGGTGCAACACTGCAAGCAGAAATTGCAGAAGAACTGCAGAAATAATAGAGGACTGTAATACTGAAGGAATGTAGGCTGAAACTAAGTACAGATATGACTGTGCCCATGGCAGTAAAAGAAGATTCAAACTGGGTAAAGGAAAAACAGTGAAGCAGTTTAATAGCTTTGAGCATCTGCAAGGTGTGTTTGAGGAGAAGGGGAGTCTGAATGACAAGGTCTTAGCTAGAATCACAGGCACTTCAGCCACTTTTTCAACAACTTTGGCAATCCTGAGACCTCAGGGATATTGTTTGATTGGAGATTGTCAAAGTTGTTGAAAAATTAAAATGTAAAAACAGTGGTGTGACTGGTACTTCTGTATCAGACAGAAACCTGAGCAGTAATGGCATACCAGCTGAGGAAGCTTGAGATGATGGTGATGAAGAACCTGTGATGTGTGCTATGGTACACACTGTGGTACATACAAAGAAATCAAGATATCAGAAGAGAAGCCTAAGTGCCCCCAGCCCTACCATTACAGAGACGGTCAAGGAGAATATAAATAAGTGGTTTTAATTCACACATACAAGAAAATAGAATCCAGTTTGGTAAAACACATTTGGGAGAGACAAGAAGAAAACACTAAAAATAGACTGAAAATCAGGATGTGATAATAGCAAAAATTCAGACACACACTTCCTTAAAATGGAAAAAGAAAACCTGAACAGAGTTGAGTGCTTTCATGCCGTGCAAAAATAGAACTTCTTTGGAATACAAAATATAAAGAATCATTGATGGCATTCCTAAAACCATCTGTAGTCTTTAGTACAATAATGTGGCATTTTACTTTGTAAACTTTTACCAGAAGGTGATGTCAAAATACATTTAAAAGTAAAAACAAATTTCTTGAAATGTTTACACTCTAGGCTGCGTTTATATAAAACATTTGTAACATCCTTTCTTTTAATACCATTTCAGATGTTGCTTGCATAAGTGGCCACATAAACCATCCCTAAACTTTTACAAATGTAATGGCATTGTGATCCTATGGACTTATATCCACAATTGATAAAAAACTGTATGGAACATGGTCAGTTATTTGTGCTTACAAATTATGTACAGATGATTCAGCATCTGTTAAGGAATTAAATCTTTTGATTATTTTTTTGTGGATAGAGGTCAAACAACAATTACAGATAACTGGAGGTGAATTCAGCAGAAATGGATATTAGATTCCCTCCAGTTGTAAAGGAAAGATGGATTAAGTAAGGTAAATCCAACTATTAATAAAAAAACTGAAAGTGGGTTTTTAACATTTGTATTTTAACTTGAGTTCATGGGTGTCAGCCATTTTTGAAATTGTTCTATAACTGTATAGATCAAATGTGCTGAGCTCAAAGTTTGTTTTTATTTCCATTTTAAGAAAGTGGTTGCTGTTTTTGATAAGAGATGCAAAAAAGACAAGAGAAGACAATGATATCCAGCCATCAGATGAACTGATTACATGAGTGAAGACCTTAGGCAGGATATCATGGCTGTCAAAGAAGGTAGGAAGGCGGCTTTGAATAGACTATGAAATGGTGGTGGTCCATGTGAGTATGAATGATTGGTCCACAAAACTGTAAGGGATATGCAGACATTTCCAAGATCTCTATGCACGTCACAAATGCTGGAATGACTGTGGTACTGAGCAGAATCCTACCTTCACCAAGAATGATAACAATGTACAAGGAAAGGATGATTGATTTCAACAACTGTATCTCTCAGTTAGGTCTCCCACACACTGGCTAAAGTCTTTGCTGCTCCAAAATGCCTTTTTAGCAAGAATCCAACTCATGGATCTCCCAACCTAGAAAGCAAAACAAATACAGTTCTTGACAATATTGGTGTGTGGCGCTGCTCAACACAAGGTGGCTAAATAACAAATTGCCTGACCTTGAAGTCCTCCAGCATTCAGAGCACATTCATGTGTATGTTATTACTGAACCCTGGCTTAAAAGTACAGAAGATACTACCTCTTTACTGGGGTTTTACATCTACCATGTCTTTAGACCCAATGGAATTTGTTAAAAACCATATTACCTCAAGGAAGATTCTGAGAGAACCCCCCAAAAAGTGAACTTATTGATAATCAGATGTTACAGGATACACTTGATGACCTCCCAACATAATATACATTAATTAAATACATTGGATAAAGTTCATATACACAAAAACACCATCATTTTGTGTTACTTTAACTACCTGCCAATAGTCTGTTGACCTAAATCTCAGATATAAGGTATGCCCTAAAATTCCTTGACCTCAAAAACAATTCCCCAGATCAAATAGTGAATGGGTCCACTAGAGGACAAAATGTTCTTGACTTGGTCCTTACAAATATAGAATCTATATGCATCATCTCATTGGTGGACCCTCCCCTAGTCAAGTCCAACCACAAAACTGGTAACCTTCTCTTTCAAAATCCCTAAACCAGCAGATATAAATATTACAATATTCAAAGACTTCCAGTGTACAGACTTCTTGCAATTCAATGATGAAGACTCAAAGTTCAGATATAACTGTAATCCTCAAAATGTTAACATGGCCTGTAATTATGCAAATAAATTCTACACCCACCTAGAAAACTATTAAACTTGTCAGCCCTGCTAAAACTAAACAAATAGGTTGGGTAAAATAAAACCAACCTGGTGCTCCACATGCATAAATTAACAACACAATAAAAGGAAAATCTCATTAGAATACATATATCAAAACCAAAGACCTGCAAATCAAAAGATTATCCAAGATACTGAAAGATACCATTAGGAAAACAAAGGCTTTTCTGGCATTGAAAGTTAAGAATAATTACAAAGCCTTCTTTGCTGACATTAAGAGGTTATGAAACAACACCCAACATTGCTCTGATGTAATTCATAATGGCACTTAACAATTTTGTTTCAGTGAACACCAGAAATATATCATCAAAAAACTTCAGTCCAAATTGCATCCCAGAGACATTTATATAAAGTGTCACAAATACCTAAGGACCTAAAACCTCCTATCATCACAAAAGAATGCTTGTCAAATGTAATTTCAAAACAAAAAAAATACATCCTCTGTGGGATCTGAAAACATACTATGCTGCCTGCTGTAAAGCACTAAACATGCTCTCGTGGACTTGTTCTTACAATTATTCTACATGAGCTTATGTACAAGCTTTATCTCCATGGTTTGACACATAGCTGTAGTGATGCCACTTCACATGGGTGGTCCCACCACAAACCCCAGGGAAATACAGACCCATCAGCCTGTCAAGCCTCATCTGCAAAGCCATGATGCAGGGCATAACACACCTGATAAACTATAATGTAAAAACTCTTATAAGACTTGACACTCAACAGTTAGCATTTGTTAAGGGAAGATCCTGTCTAATGAATCTGGTAAATATTTTGAGAGGGTAATAGAAGCCATGGACAGTGGGTATGATGTCCATGCAGAACAACAAAGGCATTTGGTACCAAACCCTACCAAATGCCAACATTATCAACAAGATAAATGTGTTCCAAACTGATTCTTAAGTAGTTAGATGGATAGTTAAACTGGGTGGAGGACAAAACCCACAAGGTAAGGGTGGCATGCACATAGGCAGACAGGATGAAGGTAACCAGTTGGGCACCACAAAGATCTATGTTAATACCCCTACAATTCAGCATATACTCTCGTATTTCGAAATCAAAACATGGATAGCTCTTGTTAATATGTTTGCAGATGATTATGAACTGTGTGTTGTACTCAAATCACCACCCTTATTTCTCAACAAATCAAGCACTTTGGAAGTTGTGGGTTATGTAAAGAAATTACAAGGGTATGAAAGGTAGCAGGCTTCAATCAATCATTTTTTCCTGTTTTGGGGCTTTTTTTCATTTGTTTAAGACCTGTACAGCTGTAAATACATGTGTCTCAAACATTTATACACTCAGGCGGTCAGATATGAGCTGTTTTTTTGTCATAGAACTGTGTTTTTAATGCACATAGCCCGACCCACAGGACCAGTCTCCTGTTCAGTGAAGAAGGACTTGGCCCAGTACTAAATTACTTTCTGGTATGGTCCAGTGTATCAACCTGCATGCAATATGAATTAAACTGCATGCATAGCAAAACATATGTCAAGAAGAGTTAAAGTAGGTTTGTAAATGTGGCATTGATGTCACTGCAGTATAGAGCCATAGCACATGGAATTACAGCTGTACTTCTTAGAAGATTAACAGTTACCTGCCAATCATTGTGCCACAGTTCAAGAATGCATTCAAGCAGTGAGAAGTGACAGCAAAGAATAAGAAATTAGAATCGATGGAGGAGCCCTGGTGGAGCAATCTGTATACAGCAAAGATGGCTGCTGCAAAATGAAAACACAAATACTAAGTACATTATATCCCTGTTCCTACTGAGCAAGCATTAATTAACTAAAGTCATGTGACCCATTTCATTTTGTCATACAAAATGGGACACATGATATGATTAATTGATTCTTGACTTAAAAGGACCTATTTTTTTATTTTTAATATGGAGCCTTTTTCTTTTTAAAGTGTGTATTTTATATTTAAATAAAGTTATTTCTTACCAATACCAGTTTCACTAGTGCATTTTATTTGTATTTATTTGATTTCTACCTTCAAAGTGAGACTGTGGTCATTATATTATAGCTTTCTGTATGTATATACATGGGGAAAATTATAGGAAAGCCAACAAAGTATGAAATAAGAAGACAAGCCCCCATGAAAATAACATATATAAGATGTCACATATATCAGTGTAGCATGTCACTTCAGTCCAGTGAGTGGAATCAGCAAATCCAATCTAATGGCTCACATGGCATACCAAAGTACCCCTATCACTACTGCCCTCTATAGGCAGAGTCCAACAAAGTGCATAGTGGAACTGGATGGCTGTCACAATTTGCAGTGCAGAAATGGATGGAAACCAACTGGCCAGCCATATACAAAGGAGTAAGTAAATGGGGAAAGTATGGATGTTACCAGGGGTAAGTAAGGCATGCATGCAGTGCTGATCAGAAGAAACATAGGCAGTAGGATACCATGCAAGAGCAGACATTATGCACAGAACAAGGGTAGGATGATAACAGGAGAAGCGGGCACAGAATGAGAACCTGACACACGCACACACACACACACACGCACACACACACACACACACACACACACACACACACACACACACACACACACACAAACACACACATTGTACAGGTTATAGGGACTGGCAGAATCTAGAAGTGAGGGAAGTGGGTTTAAATGAAAACAAGCTGATGGATCATGCATTAGATAAGTAGAAAAGATGTGCTGTGAAGAATGGCAGACGATGCATTATTAGGTGGTCTTCTAAATAAATGATGACGTGACCAATTCTGTAGGAATGGCAGGGTGGGCAGGAACCAAGTAGTGTACTATAGGTCAACACTTGTGACATTTAGAGGACTGAACTGTCCCATATGATAGACAAGCACATTCTGCATTATTGCTTACATTTTGCAGCGTACACTGCAGTGCATGTGTTCATCATATACTTTGGGATAATGGTAATGGCCTCTGCAATCTATTATACAGTAAGAAAATAATGCAAGCTGTAGAATGAAGGATAGTAGGCATTAAGTACCTCAGCTACCCCTCTCCATCTATGCTGCAGTCTCTCTTCTGCCATGTATATATACCCCCATGATCCCCTTCCCTGTTAATAGTTTTGAGTGTCCTTGTCTGTTTCAGGCAGCTTACATCACAATGTAGGTTGTGTTTGATGTTCCTGTGGTACCACCCCTGGATAAACACTGTGCGCAGTTTGCTCATCATCACAATCCATGTTGATATCATGCACTACCAAGCAGCTCAGCCGATGCCAGACTCACTGCACACGAGCTGTCAGCTCATGAAGTGAAAACCTTTGTGTTTACATTCTATTCCCTGAGACCCAGGCAGGGCCTTGATGGAAAATGTGGATGTAGTCTGTTGCACCAAGCATCTTTAGTAGATCTAATACCCTATGGAATGTTTGCATCATCATACATAATTACTGGGAGCACAAAAGGCAATGCTATGTGCGCTACATATAGTAGAGCATGCAGGTGTGGACTGCATCCTTTAACTGGAATAACTGAGAGATAACTATGGTATCCTTAATGAGCAGATGATCCATGCCGATCACTAGGATGAAGAAAGATATGAAAACCTTGGTTTCTATGAGCCATGCCATCCAAGCTAATCAGAGTACAGGTGAAGGGGTGAGTTTCATATGACACATGTCACACATGGTACAGAATGGCTAGGACTGCCTACATGAAACTATTCGTTTCTGGTTAAGATAACGTAGCCCATTCTAGTGTGGAGTCAGTGGCAATCTTGTAATACTGTATGCCACTCCATGTATCTCACCATCATTTGCAATGGAAACTCTAAATTAAAAAAACATACCATGTCTTGCTGATTTCTAATTATGTCTGTTTACATAATCCATTTAACTGGTATACGCTAGTGACCTATTATTTTCTTGATCGGGATAGAATGAGTGCAGTACTAACACATTGCTTATAATTATATGGCGATTGATGAATTGCCGATCTACTTGTACAATTTTACCATAGTGTTATGTAAGGAAATATGCTTTGCTGTTTGAAACCAAACTTGCTGATTAAGAAATTGGTACAGTCATCTAAACTAACTGTGAAAATATCATTAATTTTTCCTCTAGGGGTACAACTCAACATAATAAAATTACTCAGAGTGTAGGTAAATGGCCTTCTGGATGGGGATGAGGAAGGCATTTGCCCCTACAAAAAATAATCCTGCCATCTGGAAAAAATCCCACATCACACCTCTACATAAAGGGGGAACATCCATCAACCTTTCCAATTACCAACATATAGCCATTCTACCTTAGCTCTCCAAAATATTATTAAAATGCATTTATTCCCAACTCATTTCCCATCTTCACAACAATCTCCTCCCCAGAACTCAGCATGGTGTCTGACATCACCGCAGCACTACTACTGCTCTGCTTAGTTTTACCGAAATCATAAACTCTAATAGAAACACCAATAACCTAGTATCCTCCCTCTTCTTAGACATGTCAAAAGTATTTTCCGCAGTTTCACAGCAACACATGCTCCATGAACCGTTCTCCCTAGGACTCTTCCATTCACCCCTTAACTGGTTCCACAGATATTTCATCAACAAACAACAGTAAAATGGAAACAAGATCTCTCGCCCTTTCTGTCTCTGTTTGCATAACTCAGGGATGTATTCTAAACTCTTTACTATTCAACATATTCACTGATAATCTTCACAAAGCTGCCAAATAAGCTTCCATAGTACAATATGCAGACTGTTTTCCCCCAAATCTCTGTCAGCACAGAAACAATCTTTTAGTATCATACCGGCAAATATTACCTCAATTGAAACAGTTTCCAACACAAAGCTTCTTGGTAAATTAATTAATGATAACTTTAAATATGATGAACAAATCACTCAAGCCATGAAGAAAACTCACCCAAGGTTGGACTTCCTCTACAGAAGAAAACCCTTTATCATTAACTACTCTGGGAATTCTTTAGCAACATCTTATCTTCTCCCTTCATTCCTCTATGTAGAACCTATCCTGACTAATCTTCATTTCACATTAAAAAATGAACTACAGGTTTGCTAGAATAAGGTAGCTAAGTTTGTATCCAACTTACCAAATTGTTGACACCACTGCCTAGCACTGAAGAACCTACACTGGCTTGAACTACCTAATCACCTTACCTACTCCCAACTGCATACACAAACCCAACACCTGCCGATTAATACAAAACATCATCAAACACTATTTATCTCCTAGCAATTCCCGTTCACAGAACAAATATTCCCTGACCAGGATTAGGTCTCATAATAGTACAGGTAACTCGCTTTACTCAACCTGTGTTGCTGAGCAATGGAACTCCATTCCACCCATCATAAAAGAAGCCAGCTTTACTACAAATTTCAAACACAATCTAAAACAGCACCTAACTTCCTCTTGACTATGCTCATGCTCCCATCCTGGCTAAACCCACCTGAATGTTTCTCTTCCATTGTCAGTTTCTTGAGCAATCACCCTGATTCTTTAACCTTTATTGCCCCTGCCTCTTTTTCTTTCATCCCTGCTACTGCTCGTCCAGCTAACCTATATTCTTAATCCTCTCCTACTAATACCCCCTTCTTACCCATTTCATCATCTTACCTATCTACTGTTATCTCAACCTCTCCACTATCAGAATTTATTTACTCACATTTTTCTTGATTATGTCTGCTTATAACTTTCCTCCTCTATTCTCCATTCTTCCTCTAGTGACACCCTACCTCATTAATGTCACTACACATATATCTAACCTATGTGCATTATCATAGCTGAAGATACAAGATCAATTACATGTTATGTCTTTGACTTATTTCATCTTCAAAGGATAAAACCACTTTCTTACGCAGCTTTGTACTTCATGTAACTTGTTCATGAATTCCATGTCATTACATAAGAACTGACTGCAAAACCAGTAACTTTTCCTTCTGTGTTACCTTGTTTTATCAAATATAGGCCTTCAGTCCACCAAAAGAAATCAATGTCAATTAATAACATTCTGGAAAGAACACTAATTCAGCCATCTTAGTAGATCACTTTGTTTTTTTTCAAAATTACATTACCGTTGAGAAAAACCAGATCACAAATCCTCTAAACATGTTGAGGTTTGCTGTCATTACCTGATTTATATCACATTATAAAATGGAGCAAAGAAAGCTGTAAAGCTGCTTGAGCAACCTATAGATTTACTCACTGTAATAAAACAAACCATAATGAAAAGCAGCATTTCAACATGACTGTAATGTCTCTCTATAGCTTGAGGTAATAATTTGGATTAAATGCATGCTTGGATATCGTTTGTGTATATGAAAAAGACAAAACTCTTGTTAAGTAGTATTATTATAAGGTGTTAGAAATGCTGTGGTTTCGTTAGCTCTCTATATTCTTAGAATCTTAAATTAAGATAATCACTAACATTCCTCTGCAGTCTAATCAAAGGATCATTGAACAACATAAGAGGATGACCACAGGAAACATGCTTGCTGCTTTTACATGCTTAGAAAAAGATTAAATCTGGGCCAAGAACATTAAATGATTGCCTGGCATTTTAGCGCCAAGGATTAAGGTTATGATCTGCTAATGAGATTCGCCCTGTAGTCATGGGTTTTATTCTCTTAGTGTTTAATTGTCTTAAGTATGACTCTCGGAACTTAACAACAGTGCTTTCAGGTCACCGCTGAAATAAGGTACTTGTGCCAAGCAAGTTTATCAAGTTAACTATTAAAATAAATAGTACTCAGTAGAAATAAGAAAATTAAATGCTACTTCATTCTTGATTATGATCTGCTTACATATGTACACAAGTTTAAAATGTTAAATATTATTCACAGTCATTATTATTAATGTTTTGGGTTGTTAATTGAAAATTCTCAT
Organism: Protopterus annectens; assembly: GCF_019279795.1. Taxonomy (NCBI): domain Eukaryota; kingdom Metazoa; phylum Chordata; order Ceratodontiformes; family Protopteridae; genus Protopterus; species Protopterus annectens. The sequence continues at coordinate 1,882,937,076 of NC_056741.1, forward strand.
TCTGTGTTGCCTTTCTTATCAAACACAGACCTTCAGTACATCATGAGAGTTTGATATCATACAATGATAGGCTTTAAAGAACACTAATTCAGACATGTGGGTCAATAGCTTTGTGGTGGTAAAATAGCATTACCACTGAAGTTCTCCAAAAGGCGAGAGAGTTTGTTGCCATTACCTGACCTGTGGCAAACTGCAGAGTAACACACTCAAAAGGTACTGTTTCAAGAGAAAAAGAAAGTTATTTTAAGACAAATGGGCACACAAAACACACAGGTCACTCCCCAAAAAGAAGACACCTTAAAATAAAAAAAATGAAAAACCACTAGTTATACTATATATAGCTAATTCAGCTAAGAAAATCATTTGTGTGAGCCCTATGAAAATGTATGTGTACAATGGGATGAATCTGTACCCTTTTTATAATAAATCCACTGAAAAAAAACTGTTGATGACAATTCATTCCTACTATACAGTGTGTTACTTTTTCAAAAAAAAAAAAAAAAAAGGAGAGAAAATATTTTAAATAGCCAGTGAGAAACGGAAACATTTTTGCATCCATATGTGCAGCAGGGAATTAATTTGGTCAGTGTCATCTCCCTGCTTGGGCTCCACAGTCATGGACACATCACCAGCCATGAGTAAACTCAGTGGTAGTCATAGAACAACAGTGGTCACTGCATGAATATGTCTTCTGAATGTAGAATGAACTGTGCTGCCAGTTCATTTTGATAGTTCAAGCTTAGGGCAGTAATGCTTCAAGAATTCCAAGGCAAACACTCTGCAACTGGAATATAATTAAACAAGCATTAAAACAAAAACAGAGAAGATTGAACAGGGAATTATGTCAATACGCAGAAAGATAAAAGCTGAGAAATGAAATAATTTATGAAACAGTTGCTATAAACTGCTCTAATTTACTTCTGAAATACATACAAGATCTTTTTGACTCTTACATGGGTATTTCCTTTTTCTTATATACACCACCTATGTCATACAGATATTCACATGCAGTTGCACCCACAGATATGTACAGCAAAGTTTACTATTGAAATATAACATAAACCTGCAATGGTGGCATACAGGGATAAAGCCCTGACTGTAGCCCATGTAAATTGAGTTCCATTAGTGGCTCAGACATTTAACAGAACAGCCAAAGAGGATAAGTGTATCTATGGGAGGACAGTATGTGCCGGCATGGAGGACTACTTATTAGCCCTGGTGGTCAGGAGCTGAAGCAATCATCGGGTAAGAGGGGGGGGGGTGATGACCAAGGGAGCATGCCTTCCATAAGGGCGTTGCACAGACATCCTCAAAGGATTACCTCATTGCCACACAACCAGCTGAGGATATGTCAGCACAAGGTGGGATATGGATAGGAAATATTCCAGCTTGGACACAATGTAACAATCCTGGCTTTCCCACTCAACTTCCTGGCTATGGGTGGGGATGAAACCAATGTACTCATTGAGGATATTTTTTGTCTAGAAGGATAGGACTCATCCTGTTATGGAACATGCCAGGTTAACCTTTATTGCATTGGCTCCAAGAAAGAAAGCAATAGGAGGAAGCATGGAACAGATATCAGGGGTAAGCTGGGAAAGAAAAAATACAAAGTATAACAGAATGTAAAAATATAACAAGTAGCAATACTATTTTTTCATTAATAAACATTGCAAATGGAGCAAAAAAAACTTCAAAGTAAACTGGACAAGCTATAAACTTACTCACTGAAATAAAACAAAGCAAACCAGATTAAAAGCAACATTTCATCATAACTCCAAAAGGGTCTCCAAACATCAATTCCTCTAAAACAAATATTTAAAATCTTATGTAAGTAGCTAGTAAAAAACTTTAAATGACAAAGAAAATCAGACAAAAAGCACTGTACTACTGTGAAAAAGTAAGGTGCCACTGACAATCTAAGAATATAGCAATCAGAATCAGGGGTATAAGTTGTTGTATCTTTTGGCTTTTCCCGGTTAGGGGTCACCACAGCGGAACTCCGGTCTGCTAATGATTGGCAGTATATTTTTACGTACCGAGTTACCAGCCCCGACGCACAACCTTCAATGAAGGTACGCCCATTCACACGTCTCCACACAGAAGACGCTTTAGCTGAGACTCGAACAGGACAACGTCTTCCTGTGAGGTGACAACGCTACCGCAGCACCACCACCACAGTAGAATCAGGGGTATAAGTAAAGAAGCAAAATTCACAACTATAATAATTCTATGGAACAATTAAAATATAACTAAAAACTGCATTTCTGTCTTCCGACTATTACATGCATTACGTTGCATAGTTATAACAACTGCATTCAGTTTATTGTCATGTTTACAGCATTAATAAGGAAAACATCTTTTATATAAGCTCTGATACCTTTCATTAATATTTAGAATTGCAAAATAAAGATGCTCAGTCCTTAGAAAAAACAACCTAACCCTGAAGTGGACAAACCAGCTACAAAACACAACACCAGTAAGGAAGTCCAAAACTGACAACTGCGAGTTCCAAAGCTTTCAACAAATAAATGTGACCACCTTAAAAAAAAAACAATAAATATTTAAAGTTATTGTAATGATTAAGGTGTTTTAAAGTATTGTTGGAGACCACTGCACCCCCATATGCAGGCTGTAACTCCACACTCCTTCCTATTGTATCATATCTCATATGTATTTTAATGCCAAGATCTCTGCATTGTGAAGTAAGGGAATTACAATGTGAAAGGGCATTCTCAGCCTTACCTCATTACAGCCTAGTGATGTCTTCAGCAGTTTCTGCAGTTACATCCTACCGATGCCTTTGGGTGTCAAATATTCCGTGTTCATATTTGTATTAATAATTCCCAAACCATGCTACATACATAGACCCTGCCCATGACTCAAACACTTTACAAGATGGTCTAACATAGACAAATGACTGTTACCAAAGTCATAGACTACAACTCAATGCCAAGAAATACATTATAGTGCCTTCTGAGAAAACTGCACCCAGGCTAATTACTCCATTGATAAGACACCACTAAGATTTGACGCAGTAGTCAGGGATCTGGGAACACATGTAGACTGTAATCTGGCTATTGACCAGCATGTGGCCAAGGTAGTAAGAAAATTATAAGTAAGGGCATGGTATTCAGGTCCAAGGAAGTCATAGTGCAACTTTATTCAGCTCTTATCAGACCCGTCCTTGAGCATAATGCCCCCTTCGGCATGTACCTGACCAGACACATGCAACAGATAAAATGGCCATAAAGGTTCCTTACCAGGAGAATCCAGGGTACATTATCCAGAATGGATTGCCTTAAAGCCCTATCGCTATACTCTGTCTCCTTCAGGTTATTAAATCTATGCCAGACATACAAGGCATCCTCGGATCCAGCTCTGATGGACCGTTTGCACATTCACAGAATGAACAGCATCAACACCACTAGATCCAAGGATTTAAATTTTGCTTGTGACATAAATAAAACATGCTGGTGAGACAGATATGTGTCTCAGGATCCCAATCCATGTGAAGCAGCCATAACCCTATTTAAGTGTAACCTTGACCAATGGGATGGGACATTGGAAATTTATCCTGGGTCTGCCCCCATGTCCCTGAGAGACAGAGGCAGACATCAATGCTCACACTAACATACCCCCCACTTCTAGAAACTTCCTAACATACCCCATCCTAATAAAAGCCCATGATACACAGAGATACAACTGGGTTGAATTGCACGGCTAGACTTATAAAGGCCCTGGTGTTCATTGCCCTAGTATATAACTATGAACTTATGAACTACAAGGTTTTAGAAGATTTTACCTTAAAACTTATGATTTCAAACACAACTCATACCTCTTAACTGTATAGATTCTTGCAGAATTCCAGCTTTACCTCATATTTTTAGTCTGTTTTTCATAAAATTGAGGTTTTTCTGGCAAATTAGTGGTAAATCGTTAAAGACCGAAGTTCGAAAATAATGACAGACATTTGAGTTTCAGAATTTAAATCTTTCAGAAAATTCATGCTAATGTATAACCTGTTATTCTATCAACTTTCTAAGTTTGTAAGCACAATATTTAAAAAAATGTCCCTATTTTTGGGCCTTTGACTCACTTTTATTTATGGCTTTGTCCAGATTTCTTGTTCTAAGAGGTTGAGAGGTATGACAATGGTATTTAAATCTGAACTCTGTCTAGTGCTGCTAAATAGATGCTGAATATTAGTTGCATAGTATTTATTTGCATTATAGTATTTTTCATTTTTCCCTAAGTACCTCAACAATCAAGTGACACAGTTAGAACTGCTTAACCTTACATGACAGTACACAGATGTTATGTAGACAACATGAGTTGTGAATGGTTTCTGAGATGTCATAAGCTAGTTATACCATTACAAAAAAATGAATATTGACTAAGACCTAGAACTGAATGAACACAACCACTGTAAGGAGCAATTTGTAGTGAACAGTTTGCAATTTATTGTTTTCTGGTAACACTTATCGATCTAGAGATATGAACTTTAAAGGCACAGGCCCCACTCATTGGAAGTTATTGCATTAGGTTTTAAGGAATCACACAGTGGAATGTCTAGCTTGGCTAGATTTTTCTTTTAGATTTTACTGATTGGTTTGTCTGTGTGGCCTGGTTACTCATAGTTTTAGTTTGCTTGTCTATGTGACCTTGTTAATCATTGTTTTAGTTTGTTAGTTGGGATATTTTGCAGACACTCTAATGGTTATGGACATCAACTGGGTACAACATCCCTGTGTTTCCAAATGTTAGCCAAACATTCCAATTATACTGTGTTGATGAAGCCATAAGAAGGTTCAAAACATACAAGCATGCATGCTCACAGCCAGTGGGGTTTGACTTTATTGGCCTGAATTTGTCCATAACAGACTTAAAAAGGTAAAAAAAAGTCATAGACTTTCAGAACTGCCATATAGCTGAAACATCTGGTGTCCTTAAGGGATCATTTGCATATATATCCCATGTTACCTCTAATGCAAGAGGCTTTAAGGAATCACACAGTGGAAAGTCTAGCTTGGCTAAATTTTTCTTTTAGTTTTTAATAAGAGCAATAAAGGGAAATATATTCTACCTTCAAAACTGCAGTATCTCAGAGGATACCTTTCTCCATGGTACAGAAATCTCAAAGTTAGCATGTATAAGTAACAACGATGTGGGAGTACAAGGGCAAGCTCCTCACAAAAGCATTTTGAACATGGAACAGAAATAGATTTGGAATGTATTCAGCAAAAAAAGAAGGAAATAAATGGTGCAAAATTCACAAGTAACCACCAAACATACACCACTGGAAAGCAGAGTCCTTGAACAAACTGAAATACTTGAATAAATGGAAAAAACTTCTTTTTGTGACAACCACCATGGGAAGTAGAAAAGGTAAGGGGGAAGTTAAAGTTCTTTTAATCTGATGAATTCTAAATGTGTTGAAAATGTTTCTATGCATGACTTTGCATTAATTAAAGACGTTTTTTTCCTTTTATTCAAGTATTTCCGTTTGTTCAAGGACTCTGCTTTCCAGTGGTGTATGTTTTGTGGTTATTTCGAATGTATTGTTTATTTTCAGATTTGTAGCTGGATTTTCAGAGAAGTCTACCAGTACCAAGTCTCACACTTCTGTTTGGGAGTCAATCTGGTGTCTGCAACTACATCAGAAAGGTGGCCGAGATGAATGGGAATGTATAGTTCATAGTTCATAGGTTCGTAAGTATTAGACTGGATGTCCTTGCAGGCCATCTTAAGCCTAGCCAGTTTCCCTTTTTGTGTTTGAATTAACCTATCCAATTTGGTTAGAGGTTGGCCTTACCCATTCTATGGTTGATAATTATTTATTATTTCTCATGAGAATAACTTGGATCATACTATAGATCATTTGAGGGGAACCATACATGGGATAAAGCATTTAAGAGCTGCCTCTGTCCATTAGTAGTACAAGGTGCTGGCCTGAGGTAAATTTCTGTTTCTCATCCATAGATCTAAGTTGCACTTGAATAATGACAGTGATGTACTCTGTTTTATGTGGATGGGAAATCTGTTCCAGAGCAGCAGTATCCTCTGTGAGATATACCGGTCCCTCCAAACTCTTTAGATCCCTAGAATGAGCATTTCTGATGCCATTTGACTTGCTGATGTGCAGTAAATCCTCTGTAAAGGGTGACAGGACCTTGTATGCCAAACACAGGTCACTTCTTAGCAGTCTGTAGGATACCAAGTATAGTGACAGGCCTTTGAGTCGGCCAATGTAGGACATGTTGTTTAGGCTTTGTATCCTTTTAAGATGGTATCTCTGTACATGTTCCAGTTGTTGCATGTTCCTGGACAGATACATGCTGAACAGGGCATTATCTTCAATGATTGGCCTAAGGAGGGCTGAGTAAAGGGGAACAATGACATCCCTAGATCCAGACACAATCCCTTTGTTTATATGCTGTGCAATATAAAAAGACTTTCTTACAACAATGGACACATGTTGGTGAAATGTTATGTCACTATCCATATAAGTTCCCAAATCCAGAATAACTGGGTCAACTCTTAGGGGTGTATTGTCAGTATAGTAGTTCCCTGGGGTAGATGACATCCCAAAGGAAATAATGAATTTATACATCTTTAGTTTCAGTCTATGATTTTAGCATCAGTTTGGGACTAAAGATCCTGAAGGATGGCTAACCCATTTGGGGATTCAATAAGTGCTTCTAGCTTGTAGTCCTCTGCAAACATAGTCAGTCAGAGCCCATTGGTATTGGCTTTGCTTCAGAGAAGTAGATGCCAAACAAATGAGATCCAATCACAGAACCTTGGGGGACTCCATTGGTGACTGGTCTCTTTGTAGAAGTAACTTCCCCTATTTTGATTATCTGTGTCCTGTATGCTGGTTGGCAATCCAGAAGGTAACATAAGGATTTATTCCATATATTTAGATTTTTACTGTGCCTGAATGGGAATTGTTTCAAAGGCTTTAGCTAGGTTGAGGTATGCAGTGTGTACCATTTTGCTTCTACCCATTGCTTTGGTGACCTTTCCAAAAAATTCACTAGGTTGAGTAAGCATGACCTGCCCTTGATGAAACCAAACTGAGATGGGTTCACTATTTGGAGGGTCCCTGTTCCCTGCCTGATTAGTTCCATGAAAAAGACTTTTCATGGCTTTACATATGATGCTGATTAGACTTATGAGACTGTAATTCCAACACAGGGTTATTGTAGAAATGTCTGTTCTACAATAAACCTGTGTTGGATTTACTGGCTGGTCGTATTTTGTGCAATTCTTTGTTTTGGTGTTTTTTTATGAGACTGTAATTGCCTACATCTGTGGATGGTCCTCTGTTATGCAGGGGGAATGACTGTAGCTGTTCTCCATTCACTTGCTACAAAACCTGAAGTGAGACTGAGACTAAACTGTGTTGTTAGGCGTGATAATCAATTGTGCTCCATAATGTTTAAGATGCATCAAGGGATAGTACTTTTAGGATTTGGACTTGTGTTTTATCTTCGTTTTTTGTGTTTTTATCTGAAAATATGCAGAGCTAAGTATATTTTTCTGGCACTTCAGAGTTGTGTACTGTTAATTGTTTCTTGACTAATTTTATATCATTGCTGGTTGACTTCAGAGGTGTGCACTGTTATTTTTGCTTTACTGTATAGTTTTTCAGATCCCTGCTGAAGGTGTTTTTCTCCACCTCCCCCTATTTTTCTGTGTCTTAAGTTGGTATAACTGGTTTTACATACTGTGTGTTATCTGACTATCTCAAGGATAACTTGCATAAAATTAGACCCTGTTAGTAACAGCATGCATAGCATTGCAGGAGCCCTCCTGTGTCCTGACAGAGTGCTCTTCCAACTATCTGGAGATATACATAGCTAGGTATATTTTTCAGGCACTTCAGAGTTGTGTACTGTTAACTGTTGCCTGATTAATTTCATATCATTGCTGGCTGACTTCAGAGTTACACACAGACAGTTGACATCTGCCAGACATCTAAATATAGAAACCGGCTGTAATTAATTATGTATGTCTGCTTATGTGGAAGCCCGTTTAAGCCCATTTGCATGGTGTACTGTGATTGCTTAGTAGTGTATGTGAAGATATACTACTTTATATAGTATCCAAGTAGCTAAATGGGTAGAGTGACGGTCTAAAGCTTCATAGGTCCTGGGTTTGGGTCCTTAGCACACATATCATTTGTTGAATGCAATGTAAAATGTATTTTAAATTAAAATCAATATTTTTACATTTGGGAAAGATGTGTGGTGCTAAGCACTGCTTAAGCACGATTAATGGTTAATATTCTTTGCGTGTTGCTAAGCTTTGCTAAAACCATGGTTGTGTGAGTTTTCACAATGCTCTGTTTCACTTACCTTGTTTGTGTGATGCTAAGCAATGGTGCACTTTTTTGGATGTTGGTAAATTATATGTAAGGGCAGGAAAACAGCCTATATTAAGGTCAATAGGTGAAAATTATGCACCACTTGTTAGAGTTTGCTTATCTGCTGATATGCCAGGTGGTGTTGGAGTGGGTGCACGCTTTTAGGCACAGAGATGGGGTGTGCAGGAGTCCAGAATTTTTGTTGGGTTCCTCATATGCATTTATGAACCTAGGCTGCTGCAAGGTGGTTACAGTGCTCAGAGTGTAAGACTGAGGCCTGGGATGGGTTGGCCAGGGTTCTTACCAGTGCTACTGGTATCCCCCGCACTGGGGAGCAGTGTCGTCACCACTATGATGACCTGAAGTGGAGAAAGACAGAAACCTTGGACACCTGGGTCCAAGAGGCTAAGGCTGGGCATGCCCCACAAATATGTAAGTATTTTTTCCAGTGTTTTACTAAAATGCAGTCTGAATGTGTGCAAAACTAGTATGCATAATGGTGTGCTTCTCTCCCAGAAGCTGCATCTGAGAGGATGTGCAATGTTCAGTCCCACGCCAGGTGCCTGACCAGGTTGCACCATGAGTGTGGTAAGTACAGATATATTATGCTATCTGCAGTACAATAAGCAATGAAGAATAAAAAAAATGCACAGAAATAAAGAATAAACAATAAAAACTGTAGCTCAATAAATGGGCAATTAGAGCTGTAGTGCAATAAATGAACAATAACAACTGTATTGCAATAAACAATACAAATAACAGTAAGCAAAAAAGTGTAAAGCAGGATTGTGGTGTCATATCATAATTGCCCTAGAGCTGTATGCATTGCATGTCTATGCCAAGGTTGCTACAGTCAAGTGTACAACTGTAATAGCTGTAGAATGCAAAACTTAAGGCCCAGAAATTGTATTGTTCAACTTATAATACAGTTCATGGTTTTCTCCAGGTCATGTTCAGTCACATAATGCTCTCATTTTCTTCCACTCCAGGAACAAAAGTTATATGGCTGAGGTAGCCTACTTTATGAGCAGATAGTGTGTGTAGATTTCAGAGAGAATTATCAGCAATACCAATAAAGTGTTTGGCAGCATTGTGTATTCCTAAATAAATCTGTCCTAATATTTGCAGCATGGCTGTATTCATTGCATGTCTGTTCTATTGTCACTGCAGTCAAATGCAAAACTGTAATAGCTCTACAATACAAAAGGAATGTTCTGCAAAATGTATTCCTCAACTCATAGTGTGGTTCAAGATTGTCTCCAAGCCAATTTCAGTCACATAATGTTCTAATTTTCTTCCACACCAGGATCAAAGGATGTATGGCTGAGGTAGCACACTTTATGAGCAGATAGTGTGTGTAGATTTCACAGATAATCCTTAGTTGAAGGTTGTGCGTTAGGCCCGGCAAGCCAGCACGTCAAAATCTACTGCCAATCATTAGTGAACCGGAGTTCTGCTGTGGCGACCCCTAACCAGGAAAAGCTGAAAGAAAGAAACAAACAAACCAATAAAGTCTGTGTAGTAATATTACCTGTGAGGCACCTAATGGTATGTTTTTCTCTCCCTCTCCCCACCCCTTAGCTTCTTTAATTTATTATTATTATTATTTATTATTATTATTTAATATTAATATATTTTGTTACACTGTTTTATTGGCCTTATGGTTTAATCCATACTGGTTTGCTGTTAACATACTTACTATTGTGTTACTTAACATTGTGTTACACATAATATACCTAAATATGCATTTGCATTAATAAATATTATGTACCATTCTATTAATACTAACATTGGTTTGGTTATTGCTAACGTTAACTTATTCTTATAACTACTTTTCTACAGAGTCTGAAGGTCAGCTAGTTCCTTGCAATCTGCCTACCTTGTCTCCTCTGGCCGGGGCACCAGGTCCCAGCACATTTAGAACCCAAAATGGAGAAAAAAACAACACCAGCTACCTGATAGAGAGATGTGTCTAAGCAAAAAACAGTCAAATGAAAAGAAAACAGCTGAGCCAAGTCACCATGGCTGGGTAAAATCCACTTTATTGATGCAGTCACACCAAAGAAGTAAGCACTTTCACGATCACACTGACTGCTTCATCAGACTAAGAACATTCAGTAGAACACTTGCTTTTAAACACATGCTTCAATTAAACCATCAATTAACCATTTATGCAATCAATCATCTTATATATAAAAAAAAATCTTTGTAAAAATTCTAAAAATATATACATCTCAGCTACCATAAAATACATGATTAAATATACTAGTGTCTCAGTGTCCTAGCCTTTAGAAAGTGTTTCAAGGAAACCTCTGGAAAAACTGGTTGGTTCACTAATGAATTAACTTCCATACATAAAATCTGGTCTAAGCTTTCAGCTTGTAGATGTAGTGCAGTACTGCCAGCAACAGTTGATTCCATATCCACATCAGAGCCCTCAGCCATGTTCAGGACTGGTGAGCAAAGTAGCAAAATGAAGAAAAACACAACACCAGCTACCTGTAGGGAAAACAAATCGTATGCTTAAAGAACGCATACAGGAGCACTATAGGGATATTCTTAATAAAAAGGAAACAAATGCTTTATTTAAGCATGTAGAGGTGAAAGGTGACTCACATTCTTTTAAGTTTATAGTTTTACAGATTTTAAATGTAGGTGTGAGGAGTGGAGATCAAAATCAAACTAAGGTTGCAGAACAAAGATGGATCCTCAGATTAAATGCACACACACCATCTGGTATTAATGAAGCTGTTTCCTTGAAACCCTTTCTAAAGGCTAGGACACTAAGACACTAGTATATTTAATCATGTATTTTATTGTAGCTGAGATATAAATTTTTAGAATTTTTACATAGATTTTTTTATATATAAGATGACTGATTGCATAAATGATTGATGGTTTAATTGAAGCATGTGTTTAAAAGCAAGTGTACTACTGAATGTTCTTAGTCTGATGAAGCGGTCAGTGTGATTGTGAAAGTGCTTACTTCTTTGGTGTGACTGTATCATTAAATTGAATTTTACCCAGCCGTGGTGACTTGGCTCAGCTGTTTTCTTCACATTTAGAACCCAGCCTGGTGGTGCCCCCACTGCTTCTCCTGCCCTACCTTTGGCATCTGTTAGTACTGCCTCATGGGATGGGGACGAGCCCTCCTCTTGGAGCGGTGGTGGAGGGAGAGTTGTTAACCATAACGCACTGCTGGTTTTGGTGCACAGGATCTTCTACCATAGGTTTGGATGACACCTGCATCAGATGGAGAGCATGCTGGCCTCCCTGTTGGGGCAAGTTCACTCTGGAGTTCAGCCTACACCACTGCCACCCTCAGAGCAGTGATGGAGCAGTGCTCACAGTCCCATGGGTGGGGATTTGAGTCATGCTGCTATCTTGTGGAGGCACATTGGACTGAGATTCCACAACCCCCTCCCCATCCAAGGTGTTTACCCCCCTCTCGTGTCATACACCATCCCTGTGTGATGTCTTCTCTCTGTCTTTCTGCAAATGCTTCTTCACCTACCCAATTTATCTCCCCCACAAGTACCTATGTCCCTTCCCAAACATTTCAAACTCACCTTAAAAAAATGGGCACCTGTCCCAAAAAAAATATTGTCCCATACATAGCTCTCCACTTTGCACAGTTGTCCACTGGACACACATAATTTGCTCCAATTGGCTTAACAACACAATTATGTTGTCCCCACCCCTCTATTTGAGGATTAGAATCCAAGTCATCTACAAATTCTGTCAAAATGCACAGTTGTTGCTGTACAAAAATGGATAGCTATGCTTCTCTCCTACACCATTCCTGCATATACTTACCTGCATTTCACTATGTTTTTCCTCCTGCTTGCACCCCATTCCACCACTTTCCTATCTCTACATTGTTCTTTTCTTTATATATTTTTGGCATTATGCTGCATGGCCCACCGCATCTAGTGGCTTTATTAAGCTCAGCTAAATGGAGCTAAATTGATATATGTGTTTTAAATAATAAATATATATAAAATAAACACCTGTCCCCTATTTCAAACCCAAGACCATTGCACCTGTAGGCTACTGCATTAACCTGCCACTCCATAAAGCTGTAAATTAAAGCAGGTGGTTTAAGCAAAACATAGTAATTGCAAGTTAGAGTCATTAAGCATGTTTCAATGGAGTTTATTTATTTATTTATTTATTTTATTTTATTTTACATTTGTTGACCGGGCTAGTCTAACTGGATACATGTCCATTTTCAGTAGAGGCCCGGGGAGAAAAGCTCCACAGAGGGTAGTTATGACAAAAAACAACAGGAGATAAGATACAAAGTATTACATTCAAAGTCAAATGAACAAGTAAAAGGGTTATACAAATAATTTAAAGAGGTAAAACAGTCTTAGGTAGTTGGAGTATCCTAACTACAATGAAGACCCTTGGATTTTGGATTGGGTGGAAATTAGGTAGTACTGGGATGTTTGCTATTAATCAGGATTAGAGCATGGGCATAGCCATTCGGATTTTAGGAGATCTTTGAGTTGTTTTTTGAATTGGTGGAGTGAGGTCTCGTGTCTTAGGTTGTTTGGGAGGGCATTCCAGGATTTTCCAATGGAATTAGCATAGAGTGCTTCACCTCCTGAATTGTTAGATTTAATAGTTTGAATTTGTAAGCTTTTGGATGATCTAAGGGATGTAAGGTTAAAGTAGGGGGTGAATATTTTGGTCATTGAGGGGGTTTTGTCAGGATGGTGGAGTTGTCCATCATTCCGGATTATGCAAACTTGCTTAAAGAGTAATGCAAAAATTCGGATTGCACCTTGAAGTCTGCTGCAAGAGTACACCACTACACCACTAGAAAGCCAAACACACTAGAATGGATTTAAGTGAGGTCTCTAATAGCAAGTAAATGTCCCTTTTTATCACCATTTACAAGTACACTTGCTAAGGCATTACTGGCAAAATACATGTACAACAGGGACCTTGGGGCAGAAATACATCCATATAAAAACATGCACATAATGATTGCTATAAAAAAGTATGACACAACCTGTATGTGTGTGCTTATATCTTGCAAATACATCTGCTGTAACAGTGAGAGCTCAGTAGGTTAAATGCCTTGCAAACAGTACATTTTGCCACACAAAGTCCTGGGTTCAAATCCAGTGATGTTTAGCATTTAAATAACATTATTGTGAAGCCAGCAATTAATCACTGACTCATGCACTCTTTATGCACACAATGCATTACAAATGAAATGTCTGCTTGTCTCTGATGAAAGTCACAGGACTGCAGATAGAAACACACTTCACATATCCCTATAGCAAAACTATAAGTGCATAAAGTGTCACTTCATGCATTAATATGCATTCACAGAGGATTTTAACTCAGGTAAATGAGGCCCACTGCTATCAGAGTGCTGTACACAATCCTTTAAAACTCACAGCGCAGATTAGCACAGCTGCACAACAAACATACACATATGAAGCCCCTGCTTTTAACAAGGACTGCCAGCATACACATTTAAAATGAGCAAAAGACTAACACATGGCCTGACAGTTGCCCATATGGTGTACATAATGTTATATGTATCCCCTAAGTGCTCAATGACACAATAAACATGTAGCCTAGTACTCTGTTAATGATACCATTGCCTAAGATACTTACCTTAAACACATGCCTTAATTGGAGTGGAATGGCTACCCTCACTCTGGCTCAGCCTCTACTACAAGGCTGACACAGCTACTCCTACAGCTTGTTGTCCTCCAAAGTTTTCACACTCTTTGCCTATGCCTATTACCTGTGGCAGCAGCTGCAGACTGTAGCACATACATCTCTATGTAACAGTAGCTGCTACGGACCTACCCTCTGCGATGACGTAGTCTCCTCATCCAAGTAATGTTCGGCACAACATCTCAGAAAGGGCTTCTAATCTACATGGAGGCCTTATATCTTGTACAGTGGTTGCATGTCATTAATTGATGATAGGGCAAATCAGCTGTGTTGGCTGCAATTAGCATTTCAGAACCATAGATTGGTTAAGAGGCAATCACCTGCTAATGAGAAGCATGTTAAAAGGCAGAGATGCTGGCTATGGGGAATCATTCTGTATGAGACTATCTGCACACAGAACACACATTTGCAAAAAGTTAAGTATCACCACATATCAACAAAGGAGTTTTGCACTCCAGCTGGTATGTAACCTTTTTGTTTACAACAGGATGCAAATGCATGAATATACTTACTGGGAATATAGAATACAACATTAAGAGTTTCTTAGAATTCTGATAATGACATGTTATTGATATCCAGATTTGATACACCTACAGAGGGCATACAATACATCAAGGATGGAATGTTTTTTGTCAATGTGATACACTGATCTCTTGGGACTGCCCTTTATAGTTGTTGTAATAGCACACTGCTATTTGCATGGTACTGTTTTGACATATTATCAGTGGGGTTGCCCCCTAGGGGACACACTACAATAGACTCCAGCATTGGGTGTATGATCATACAGCAGTATCTGTCATGGCACACATGGGTATAGCTGAATATCGCTAGTATCTTAGTTGTATACACACACTTAGTATGTTTGCACAATGTGGAATATGGCATGTGTGATCAAGCAGTGGATACTGCCAACCATTCTGTTCTTGCTATATCTCTACATAGTGTACTTCCAAGAATGTGATTCTTACATGTGTTCCCATTCTGTTATCTTTCAGGACACATGTAACCAAGACGCAGTGCAACGTTCACAGATGTGGAGAATGAGATTATACTTAAAGGCCTCCAGCAACACCATGAACTCCTACTGCCCAGGGAAAGGCAATACAGAGAACAGTGGGCATCACTTTTGGCTTACATTGTCCAAGAAGTGAATGCTACTGGGCATCAGAGCAGGATGAGCAGGTTCAACACCATGCAACTGACATGATCAATGCTGCATGCAGAAGAGGAGCAGATGTAACCTGGAATTGTAGCATCACCGGTGAAGGGCCTGCAGCAGAACAACCACTCGTAGCCACTGAGGAATTCCTGGTGAACCTAGGCACACACAACAGCTCCCAGGCATCCATCACACCGTACATCGTGGATGTGGGTGCCACAGTTTCCATAGCAGAGGAGTGTTCAGGTAAGCTTAGTTTGTTTACCATTGCAATAATGTAACATTCAGTGTGTCAGGGTATACATACTCTTACATGAGTGTCAGGTCTGTGGTCTTTGGGGGGAAGGGTTTAACTGCAGCTTGACTCTCCTGCTCAGATGTTGACTGATATAATAATTAACATAGTAGCTACTGTAAATGTGAGATATATGGACATATTACCTTGCTGTGGTGCAACATGCAGTGGTACTGACATTACTTCTCCCTCTACTTTTCACAGGTCTGTCATGTATTGGACAAGACCATGGTCCTGCTCCTGGTAAGCATGGCACTGTTTTGTTATAGACATAGATTTACAGAAATGTAATCTCTAAAGTGACATCCCAGGCCTGCTGCCTGGAGTGCTGTACAATTGGCATGATTGCCAACTGCACAGATATTTTATGACTGTATGCATGTTGCAGTCATATGTTTGTCTTGTAGGTGTCACCACACTGATAGATGTGACAGTATTGTCAAGACATTATAAATGGCCATATGTGTCAACTGTGCAGAATCTTCACACATGTCAACACTACCTAATTTTTCTGTGTAAAGAGCTTTTATTTACAAGTAACTACAGCTGTTTATGTGAATAGTAATGTTCTATTGTCCTACTATACATGTCTGTAATAGTGACAACAGGGTACAGAGCTATACATTTATTGCAGCATAGTACTGCAGAGCATAATTGTCTAAGTATTAATGTACTGCTTTTTCACTCGGATGATGATGGTGTCCACAGTGAAGCACAGGTGGGGGTTTCAGGGGCTGAATATGTCCCGGAGGTTGACATCACTCTTCTGCCCTCATTGTCACCGCACATAGTCAGTATGCCTACACATACCCATTCCCCGGAGGTCACAGATATTGGACAGTCGTAGGGTGGGGACATTGAACAGGAAAGTATGTCAACTATGGCTCCAGTAATTGTAGACACTGGCTGTAGCCAGACAGCTGATGAGGTTCCACACAGGCGGATTGATAGGGATGCTTGTAGGAGGCTTGCTGTCCTTCCACCACCAGCTGCAGGTGTCACATCACATCCACTCTGCATATGTTTTGGGCCATCATGGAGGCACAGGCACCTTCTGAAAGGAACTCCAGACATATGCTCAGGGTTATGGATGCAGCACAGTCTGACATCCATGACTGCCTTCACCACATTGGCAACACCCTGCGGTGGGCTAAAACAGTGTCTGTCTTGGAACATACAGTGTCTGTGCTGGAACATGTGGTTGGAGTTGAGCATCGGCCTCATGGACATAGGTCAGCAACCCCATCTGCTAAGAGTCCACGTGGCCATGCAGAATCACGCTCCCACAGTGGGAGTACATCCAGAGCTACAGAGGGGAGTGTGATGTCCACACCAAGATGTGGCAGACCATGGGCTCATTGCCCTGGGTGTTCCCATGGAGGGCACAGTCCCAGCAGACAGCAGTCACCGTCAGGCACTAGCACTGCTTCTGACCTTGAGCATGGAGGTGCCAGTGCAACTCCTGGCAGAGCCAGTTCCCGTGTTTGGGCCCATAGACAATGAACTGTCAACTCTATTATGCATGGTTCAAAGCTGTCGATCATACACAAATGTACAGCTAGCACTGAGCTTGACTGTGAACATGCACACACTCACACACCACTGTCAAATGCAGGTCACCTACAGACACACATGACACAATTCCATGGTCCATCTTGCCTGCTTCCATTCCTGATGCACACACATGCTGTCAACCTTTTGGGTCAGCCTAGGCCTCCTGCACCCCCACACAACACCCTGTGCAAATGAATATACCTGTGCCACATCCCTGTCATCCTCATCATCGATGCAAGAAAATGAAGCTATATGGCTGATACACAAGGTAACTATATAAATTAACATGTATTTGTGTAATGCATTGTTTAGCCATGTCACTTGTAGTAGTTACTGAGAGATACTGTATGCTGACATTTGTAGTGAGTAAGCCACATAATTTCATGTACCTTATGTTGTATGATGTAATGGCTTTATACTTACACAATGAAAGGTGTGTCACGGACCTGTTTCTGTTTCAGGATTCTGTTGGGGATACCTATGGATACACAACAGCAAGACAACCATAGACATCACAGCACAGGATAGAATATCAGCACAAAAGAAATATGTCCTCAGCAAGGTACAGCACTATAGATGCATGGCTCCATAAGTCCATATGCGTGTAACAGGCTAACAAGGACAATGGTGTCATTCAGTGTACTCATGCACCCCTAATCTGTGAAAAGGTCTGATACCCTTGGTAAGTGTCACCAGGGTTTTAGGAGATATGGTGCTGAGGAAAACCCATCTACAAATTTCCTGTGTCGAGTACAGACATTTGTCCGACAACAGCTATGATTGGCATGCTCTGCATCCAGTTCTGTAACCTGAATATGATGTGTGTCACAGCATGTGTGTGCTTCACATGCTTGCTGGGTCTGTTACATATAGGGTGTACTGTCTGTGTAACTTACCTGTCTCCCCAACATGTATTATTTATACCACAGTGACAGTGCAGGTGTGTAGGTTGGGTAAGACATGTGTTAGTCCTGTCATGGATGTGTGGGAGGTACACAGTGGGCTCTGACACCACCCTGTATGGCAGCCATACACATCCCCTTCAAAGCATTTATGAGACAGACTACACATGTATGGTCTTGACATGGACTCCAAAGGACATGTTATCTGCATTGTGTATTGCTGTACCATGGAACCTGTGTGGCTGCTGTAGTTGTAAGATATGCCTCTGTAGTGACATAGTAAGGATGCCATTGTACACAATGATAGGTGTGATTAGTGCCACATTCAGTATGGCAATAACAGTCAGGGATTTACATCACAGACCTGTCTGTTTAGGTTGTACAACATTGACTGTATCCCCACATCTCACCAACCACTAAAAGTCAAAGGCTACATTTCTCCCTATGTCCATACATATATGACTAATGGCTCAACTGTGTGTGGTGTGTGTGGATGCTACTATATTTCCCAGGGGTGGACAACTTTTCCAAGGATAGTATTGTGCATTCAATGGCATTTAGTATTTGTCAGTGGCTCAGACAGCAACTGAATGTATGTCACAGGCCATCCTAGTTAACTGTTGGTTCTGTGTGGGGTTCAGTGACAGCTCCTGATATGTAATCACCTGCTAATGTTGCCAGTTGGAGGGCACTGACAGTGGCTGTGACTGCAGAGAGTGAATGGCAAGAAGGGATATGCATTCAGTGATGTCTGGGAAAATCCACTGGTGACTGGCATCATTGCAGAGTAGGTCTCCCAATGCTATCTTCCCAGATTATGACTGTCAGAAATGTGTCTACCCACCAGCTGACATACCACTCTGTAAATAACCTACACAGTTTCCAGCAAGTGCAGTTGGCCTAATATTGTCAAACACCTTGTCAGGCCATGGTAGGTAGAGTGAGTAATATTCCCATTATCCATTGCATAGTGTAACACTCAACAGGGTCCACCAGTTAGAGTCAGTAGGCATGATTTAGCCTTGAGCATAACAATCAGTGTGTGTGGTCCAGTGTCAGTAGGTGTACAACAGTGTTACTGCTCGTATCCATGCTAACTTCTTTCATGGCATTTCATGTCACATGACTCAGAGATCTGAGGACACTGCTTGGCGCTACATGCTTGTTGTCCTTTGTGCAACTAAGTATTGTAGTTGCTTCCAGCATGTTCCAAGAAGACAGTCATCCAAGGTGTGTTTACAGAGTGCAGACAAACATTTTAGGGAAGTGTAATATGTATACCCTTTAAAGGTAGGGTGGGGGTTTGACACAGGTATTCTGTGGATGGACACTACCCAACTGGTGTGTGCTGGAAGGACACAATTACTTTGGGAAAACTGTAGAAAGCAGTGGAGTCCACAGAATTGCTGGTGCCTGGCAACTACTAATGGTGGTCTCACAGACACCACTCTCAAATAGGATACCATGCTCTGATACGTTTTCTGTCATCATATGCAAAATGGAACTTATGAAGCCCTTGATGATGAGCAGGGCACAGCCTGTTTGTTCATCCACATAGCTGTCCCACATCATGAAAGACTCTGTAGGCTTCTCATACCCTTTTCCAAGTAGATGCCTTGATTAGCAACCTGGGTAATCTGTTGGCCTTTGCATGTGTTATGCCATCTGTTCCAGGGTTGGTGGTATATCATTAGGGAACTGACAAAAGGGAATTAGTAGCACTGCTGTAGCACCACAATAAAATGTACAATGTCCATTGACATACATGCTCAGTCTTGCTGTAACAATCAACATGCTGGCATTGAGCCATCATAAGTGATACTTTCACTGCACTTCATGCATCTTGCCAATAGGCAAATTACTGGTGCATATCTGCATGACATAGCTGTGAGGCCTACTGCAGCAGACTGGCCACCTTTAGCCAATGTTTGTCCACATGCCACATGTCCTAGGGATGTCATACTGTACAGTTATGTACCCGACACACATGTCTGTGTTCCCACATCATGTCACACAAAAACAACTCCAAGGGTGTGACAGCATGACCCTAATTTTGCAGGACCTGCTGCTGATGTGTTGGGAGTGTCCCCATCCCTCTACTCCTATGACATACAAACACAATGTGTGACAGATCATTTCAAACCTTGCTGCCATGGTGTCTCCAACAGCAGTCATCCTGCACCACTTGTTCCCACATCAAACACACCTGCATGTGTTCAGCTCATTACCAGACAGATCTCCAAACAGACACCTCAGAACATCCTGACTCTGGAGTGTACGGTACACATAATACTGCATGCACCACTCTCTCACCAGTCAAACACCCAAGGCAAAACACAAAATCCCACCTCTTAGAGGTGATTACATTGTGAGACACATTGATGTCTTTGTCAAGTGGCTACATATGAGACAGGTCACAGCTGTCTGTGGATTGGCACAATAGGCCTTAACACACATTGCCGCAAATCAAGGGATATCAGTTAACATAATGTTGACATCATAGTTCCTGCACGTGTGTGTGACTAGGGACATACATTACCAGTCTGTATGCAGACACATGACTGTGCTTAGCCAGTCTGTGTCTTTTGCTGGTATACACATACCTTTTGGCTGCAGTTGACACTCATCTGAGATGACGACACCATACACATGGAAATTGATGGAAGTTAATAATTGTCTTAGCATGTCGTGTCATTGTCGGAGATCTACTACATGTCTGCCTGGGATGCCTTGTTCAACAGACATCAATGCTTCACCATAAATGGTGTTCAGTTCTCACCCTTGAGATTTAGAGTAACACCCATAGCTACTGACACCTCCACAATGCATCTTAGATACACTGTTCAGGGGCAAGTTGGCAATGAGAACAGCGTCTTTATTCAACATCATGGTTATGCTGCTACACAGTGGGTATGCCAACTCTGAACCCCACTCTGTGGAATGTGTCCCCACCCTGGATTATCCAGATGTGTGCAGTCAAGGACATCTGTTTCAATGCTGTGGACAGGACCACAGCCATACCAGCCTACATGTCCAGCCACATCTTCACACCTTAAAATGACAATGTTCAAGGTAATGCAGGTGGTGTATACATACTCATAACGGATAGATACCATCCAGATTTTATGAAACACTGTGATTTCCCTTAGACAATGCAGGTACCATTCCGTACTGGAATGGCACATAATCAAGCAATAGCCAGCTACAGGAGCAGTTCCATGCATCCAGACACCCATTGTGTGTATTTACATGTACATGTGTCTATCAAGATATATCCTTACACCATGTTGAGGGATGGCATTAAGTGACCACCAGCTGTGTTGCTTAGTCATGCTGCAGCTCACTTGCTGAAAGGTTAGTCTATATCCTTAACTACAATGTCCTGGAGCCATATCGTGACATTCCCCCCTGGGTGAACCAATGTATTGCACCATGTGCTTATCAATATGGGTGACCACTGCAGCCCCCCAGTGTGAGGTCCTCCCTGGTGGGATCTGACCACAGATGTGTGCCATTAAAACTACCAGTACTAACCCCCCCTTGCAGACAATACAGCCATATATTTCAAACAAGCCATTTATTACCTCATGTGGGATGGTTTGCATAGTTTGACTGCACCTCCCCTCAATGGGATGGCATGTATGGAGAGCTGTACACCCATGCATTAAGGCAACAGCATTACAACTGCATAAACTCAGCTGTACCTGACAGGAGGAACACAAGCTCCTCATGGCACAGCAGATCTGCCTGGTGTACAGCTGCCATTATCAGGCTGTACAATAGGAGGTGGACATTGCTGCGTGATAGTTGGGATGAGGGCGCCCCTTCCTAAAATGATGACACAACCTCCTCAGCTACAACAACCACATAGAGTTGTGATGTTGTGCAGACACACTAAGTGAAAAAAATTACCCACCTACACAAAGCAGAACCACAACACACAGTACAGTTACATGTGTAACCTCAAAGCACAGGCCCAGATTGTTGGTGAACTCATATTTAATGATGCCACATAGAATGGGTCTGTACCCATAGCTAACCTGAAGTCCCACATATTATGTGTCAACTTTGTGTCAACTTTACTCCCCTATCCCCACCACATGATATTCCTACAATCTGTCCCATAACTTCCAAATCTATAGAGCAGGTTATAAATGGCCTACACAACATCTATTGGACATGCTAACATCCCAGGCTGCATCCTACATAGGATGTGTCATGGATTACTAACACCAATTTGAACACCTTGCCATCATACTGAAACCACTGGCTAAATCACAGCTGACTGGACATTGGCAGCTGTTATACCTTGCACAGAGGTGGTGCATGCACTGATGAAGTATAGACCTCTTTGCCTGTGTATCTATATCCGTATGGCCATAGTGGCAATCATCATGAAGCTGATCAGCACACATATATGTGATCTACACACAGGTGACTGTACACAGTTTGGATGTCTGACAGGGGGATCATGACTGTTAAACATGGTGGACATTTCCAAGACAGTCATCAAGAACCTGGATGAGGGGACATCAGAGCATACAACACCCTAGACTGAGCCAAGTCATCTGATTATATTCTCCACTCAGACATCATGTACAAAGCACCTACTTAGGTAGCTACGGTACTATCATTGTAGGGGGTCACTTAGTGGCCCATTGATGGCACACCTACTCAACATAGGGACATCCACCTCCAATAGCTGATTTGTAAGCAGCAGTGTTAAACAGGCTCAGTCCTGAGTCCTCTACTGCTTGAAATCCATTTAACCATGATACATGCGAATACTGCCTATCTGTGGCTAACAGTGTTAGCTGATGCCTGCACAGTGTGAGCGCTCATTGAGTCTGTGAGTTATGTCAATATCCTACAACAGGGTAGTGATGAACAAATGTCTGTTGACATAGAAATGACCATAATCTCCATGCAAATATATATGTAGTATCATTTCCATCACTAACACCTATGTACCTGGTAAGTAGCACATCAGTCACAACATATGATGTACATACTCGGGGTGAAAGATGTGGGCACACAGACCTGGCCACACAGGTTTACACCTAATGTGCTTGAGATCAGCATGTCTCCCCAATGGTATGATGGGAATTATGTGTCATAGCTAAGGGCAGAATCACCTGTAACTGACATACTCATAACCTCCATGTACTCTTCCCTCAGCATGCCAATATCTGAGTGCAATGGCCATTTGGTAATGGTCCTTTTGAAGCAACACTGACACTTGCATGCAACAGTATGGTCCCTCACAAGGGAACTTCACATCTTCAGCATGTGTTCAATGGGTTCGTCTGAAATTAGTATAGCCTGTGGCATATAGACTACTCAGAGGTGATCTCTGTCTTACATACGGGACAATGTGTTACCATACTTGATTGTAAATGCTGCATATCTATAGGCAGGGGCGGCTCGTGGCATAGGGCTGCCGGACTGCAGCCCCCTCAAAAAGAAAAAAAAAAAGAAATGAAAAATAAAAAAATATTTTTAAAATTATGGACCGAGTCCCGGCTTATCGGTCTATGCGCATGCTCACTGTGCACTTTACAGTGCACAGACCAGGATTATGGGACGCATCCGGACTGCAAGAGGAGCAGCAGGGACTCGGGACAGTGCCTCAGGAAGGAGCATGTGGATCTCGCGGGTCTTCAGTATTGCGCGGGAAGGATGTATGGATTCGTTAACTCTGGATGTATTCATTCAGGATTCAGGTAAGGTGCCTTTCAATTTACAATGTTTATTTTTCTTTGTGTATGGTGCTTGTGCTTTACTGGAGTTTGTGTATGGTGCTTGTGCTTTACTGGAGTTTGTGTATGGTGCTTGTGCTTTACTGGAGTTTGTGTATGGTGCTTGTGCTTTACTGGAGTTTGTGTATGGTGCTTGTGCTTTACTGGTGTGTGTATGGGGTGTGTGTGTGTGTGTGTGTGTGTGTGAAAATGCCCCAGGTGCTTATGGTGGTGTGGTAGGGAATGCCTCAGGCTTGAACCCTGTACCCTGTATGCAGGTGTTAAAGACTTGAGTTCCCTACCCACCACCATTTGTAAAAAAATTTCAGATTTTTACCTCATATTTGATCTGATCTGTTCCTCATAATATCTGTGGTTTGTAAATGTTGTAATGCTTGATATTTGATGGTGTAGTAGTAGCATTGTTGCCTCACAGCTGCAGGTTCTTGGGTTTGATTCTTGGCTGGGGTTCCTTCTTTGTGGGGTCTGTATCTTCTCCCTGTGTTTGTGTGGGTTTGCTTTTGTGCCCTCCCATGTTACAAAGACATGTCTGCATTATTTCTTCCTGGGCCTCCGCTGAAAATTTGTTTATTTGTTCCAAGTCAGACTGTCCTGATTAAAAATGTTAAATAAAATTGATAGGCATTTGAATTTCAGACTTAAGGGTTTCTGAATGTTTAATTCCCTCGTCCCCGTTTGATGGTGCAGTGGTAGTATTGTTGCCTCACAGCTATAGGTTTTCTGGTTTGATTCTTGGTTGGGGTGGCTTCTGTGTGGAGTCTGCATCTCCTGCCTGTGTTTGTGTGGATTTGCTCTGGTGCCCTGCCATTTTACAAAGATGTGTCTGCAGTTTTAATCCTCGTCTCTGCTGAAAATTGTTTTTGTTCTGTCCAGTAAATTTGACGGGCATTTGAATTTCAGACTTCAGGTTTCTGAATGTTTAATTCCTTGCAGATTTGATGGTGCAGTGGTAGTATTGTTGCCTCACAGCTATAGGTTTTCTGGTTTGATTCTTGGTTGGGGTGGCTTCTGTGTGGAGTCTGCATCTCCTGCCTGTGTTTGTGTGGATTTGCTCTGGTGCCCTGCCATTTTACAAAGATGTGTCTGCAGTTTTAATCCCTCGTCTCTGCTGAAAATTGTTTTGTTCTGTCCGCAGTAAATTTGACAGGCATTTGAATTTCAGACTTCAGGTTTCTGAATGTTTAATTCCTTGCAGATTTGATGGTGCAGTGGTAGTATTGTTGCCTCACAGCTATAGGTTTTCTGGTTTGATTCTTGGTTGGGGTGGCTTCTGTGTGGAGTCTGCATCTCCTGCCTGTGTTTGTGTGGATTTGCTCTGGTGCCCTGCCATTTTACAAAGATGTGTCTGCAGTTTTAATCCCTCGTCTCTGCTGAAAATTGTTTTTGTTCTGTCCAGTAAATTTGACAGGCATTTGAATTTCAGACTTCAGGTTTCTGAATGTTTAATTCCTTGCAGATTTGATGGTGCAGTGGTAGTATTGTTGCCTCACAGCTATAGGTTTTCTGGTTTGATTCTTGGTTGGGGTGGCTTCTGTGTGGAGTCTGCATCTCCTGCCTGTGTTTGTGTGGATTTGCTCTGGTGCCCTGCCATTTTACAAAGATGTGTCTGCAGTTTTAATCCCTCGTCTCTGCTGAAAATTGTTTTTGTTCTGTCCGCAGTAAATTTGACAGGCATTTGAATTTCAGACTTCAGGTTTCTGAATGTTTAATTCCTTGCAGATTTGATGGTGCAGTGGTAGTATTGTTGCCTCACAGCTATAGGTTTTCTGGTTTGATTCTTGGTTGGGGTGGCTTCTGTGTGGAGTCTGCATCTCCTCCATGTGTTTGTGTGGATTTGCTCTGGTGCCCTGCCATTTTACAAAGACGTGTCTGCAGTTTTAATCCTGCTGAAAATTGGTTTTGTTCTGTCCGCAGTAAAATTGACAGGCATTTGAATTTCAGACTTCAGGTTTCTGAATGTTTAATTCCTTGCATAATTGATGGTGCGGTGGTAGTATTGTTGCCTCACAGCTATAGGTTTTCTGGTTTGATTCTTGGTTGGGGTGGCTTCTGTTTGGAGTCTGCATCTCCTGCCTGTGTTTGTGTGGATTTGCTCTGGTGCCCTGCCATTTTACAAAGATGTGTCTGCAGTTTTAATCCCTCGTCTCTGCTGAAAATTGTTTTGTTCTGTCCGCAGTAAAATTGACAGGCATTTGAATTTCAGACTTCAGGTTTCTGAATGTTTAATTCCTTGTATAATTGATGGTGCAGTGATAGTATTGTTACCTCACAACTATAGGTTTTCTGGTTTGATTCTTGGTTGGGGTGGCTTCTGTCTGCATCTCCTCCCTGTATTTGTGTGGATTTGCTCTGGTGCCCTGCCATTTTGCAAAGACGTGTCTGCAGTATTAATCCCTGCATCTCTGCTGAAAATTGTTTTGTTCTGTCCGCAGTAAAATTGACAGGCATTTGAATTTCAGACTTCAGGTTTCTGAATGTTTGATTCCTTGCAGATTTGATGGTGCAGTGGTAGTATTGTTGCCTCACAGCTATAGGTTTTCTGGTTTGATTCTTGGTTGGGGTGGCTTCTGTGTGAGTCTGCATCTCCTCCATGTGTTTGTGTGGATTTGCTCTGGTGCCCTGCCATTTTACAAAGACGTGTCTGCAGTTTTAATCCCTGCTGAAAATTGGTTTTGTTCTGTCCAGTAAAATTGACAGGCATTTGAATTTCAGACTTCAGGTTTCTGAATGTTTAATTCCTTGCATAATTGATGGTGCGGTGGTAGTATTGTTGCCTCACAGCTATAGGTTTTCTGGTTTGATTCTTGGTTGGGGTGGCTTCTGTTTGGAGTCTGCATCTCCTGCCTGTGTTTGTGTGGATTTGCTCTGATGCCCTGCCATTTTACAAAGACGTGTCTGCAGTATTAATCCCTGCGTCTCTGCTGAAAATTGTTTTTGTTCTGTCCGCAGTAGAATTGACCGGCATTTGAATTTCAAACTTCATGTTCTTCAGAATACATAGTAGCACAACCTTTTTCTAGCAATTTTCTAAGTTTATAAGATGAATATTTTAAATTTGTCCCTACTTTTGGGACTGTATTCCCCATTATTGGCTTCCAGGTTTTTGTGCTAAGGTTGACAGCTATGGCAAGAACTGAATTCACTGAATATGGACTGTAGAATTGTGCATATTTACTGATAAAGGTGCACTGTAGAATTGTGCATATTTACTGATAATGGTGGACTGTAGAATTGTGCATATTTACTAATAATGGTGGACTGTGGAATTGTGCATATTTACTAATAATGGTGGACTGTAGAATTGTGTATATTTACTAATAATGGTGGACTGTAGAAGTCTGAGTAGACTTTTTTTATGATAAATGTTCTCAACTGGGCAGTTTTGCCATTATGGGTGCATATGTTTTGTTTCATTGCTTACTGGAAAAATGTTCAAAACAAATTTAAAACACCCTCTAACAAGTGTACTGTATTGTACAAGGAATATAATTTTTAGTACAATGAGGAAGGTGTATCAAAGAGCACATGTATGTTTCATATGCAAGGGGCCTATGATTCCAAAATTAATCTTTATCTGCCACTGGCAAAATGTATTTTCTTTGAATGTGGGTTTCAATGAATGTGAGTTTCAAGGGCAGAGAAGTTTTAATGCTAAGTTTTCATTGTGAGACTGCATTGCTTTGTTTAACAGATTACTTAATGTTTGTGCTGTAAAATACAAAATAAAACTTTCAAATGAAGTCCAATCATTGAAGTAAAGCAGTATGCACATTAGTGTTTATGGTAAATGGAGTGAAATAGCCAAGTAATGGTTAATTGGAATGGCTGCAGAGGCTCCAGTTCAACCATTATTTTGTCAGGGGAAGGGCAGCAAACTCAGACAGGCCCAGCTGAACTATACCTCCCAACTGTCCAGATTTTCAAAGAATGAATAGATTTTTGCTTCTTATTTTTGGTTTGTTGTTCATAAAATTTGTAGTTTTAATTCCTAAATGATTTGCCAGAAGTCACTAAATAATAAGTTTCAGACTTCATAACCTTCATAAAAATGCATGTTAAAGTAAGAGCCGTTCTATCAACTGTCTCAATTTATACAAGAGCAATTTTAGTACTGTTTATATGTGCCCCAATATATTTGGCCTTGTTCAGATTTACTGCATTAACAGGTTGAGAGGTACATGCAAATAAATTGCTTTATAGAATTAGGCATAGCCAACCTCTCAACTGTCCCCAATTTTTGGCTCAAATGTTGCTCTTCCTAATAATCCCTCCAAAATAGCAATTTTGGAAGAAAACATGGAGGGTTTACAATTAAGAAATAACTGTAATAATCAAAGTTATAGATTACTTGAAATGCATGTAGATTCTTTTATTTTGTCAGCTGCTCAAGGTAGCAGTACTAATATTAAAGTGTCCCTTCTTTGACAGGTAGAAGCTGTATTGTGTGTCTATTTTATATTTTTGCATCACATTTTGGTCCATTTTTCATAAAATTGTGTTTTTGGCAAATTAGTGACAAATCACTAAAGACTGAAGTTAGAAAATGACAGACATTTGAGTTTCAGATTTTATACCCTTCAGAAAATTCATACTAATGCAAGACCTATTCTATTATCTTTCTAAGTTTATTAGAGCAATATTTAAAATTGTCCTTCTTGTTGTGCCTTTGTCCCACTTCTGTGTATGGCTTTGTCCAGATTTCTTGCTCTTGAAGTTGAGAGGTATGACAAATGTGTCAGGGCCATCACAGTCAGCCAGAGAGATTTCAAATTGTGACATGCTTGTTGCACACTCCCCATGTAGTGACTCTGGATGTGTCCAAGCAAGGCAAGGAGTAGTTGTATCTACCTTGGATGGGGAGGACACACTGCATAAGTACTACAGTGGCTTTTCATCTGTCCTTGATTTTGCAGAATGGTCTGGTTTCTGTCATATTTTTGTACTGTTGATTTATGCTTATTACTCAAAGTGCCTGTTGCTCTGTGTTTAAGTAGCAATGCTTTAATGACCATAAGGTAAGCTTGTCTG
Organism: Protopterus annectens; assembly: GCF_019279795.1. Lineage (NCBI taxonomy): Eukaryota > Metazoa > Chordata > Ceratodontiformes > Protopteridae > Protopterus > Protopterus annectens. The sequence goes on from NC_056741.1 coordinate 1,882,965,847, forward strand.
ACATCGTAAGATGCAAGTAAGCTTTAATAAGCATACTGTTAAAGAATTGCCAACATTGAAAGCCTTTCTGTTGTTGCCATGCAGAGAATACTTGACTAGATAATGTATAAGCCTTGGGTATTAAAGGACAGGATTCCATTATTTTAAAAGCTCATTACACTTGTTGGAGACTTCCAGTCATCTCTACAGGCTTTACCGTAAACTAAACAGAATGCCAATCATGTGTGGTCCATAACCTGTACAGTAATCCTTTAAGCAATGTATCTTGAGCTTGTTTCTTGTTTGCTTTTCATTTTTACTTTTATCATGTTTTCCCCATGAAACGTTGTCAGGCAGCAGGTCTTTTTGGATAAGAAACATTTTTACAAGTGGGGCATCACATAGATTTCTACTTTCAGCATGTTGCTTGGTACTTTAATAAAGCTGAATATATTATAATTAGAACTGCAGTGCAAGGAGAAGTAGTTTGAGTTGAGTGCTTCTGGTTTTTCTTATACTTGATTTTGACTGGCATTCCAGTAATGTATTTAAAAGTAATTTATTTTTCATGCCTCACAACCTTTTGTTTCCATCTAGATATTAAGTAAGCTGTCATGCAGCCAATGCATTGAAATATTTTTATTCTTCTACACTTATTTTTGTCTTGATTGGACTTTCATAATGATGGTTTGCCACCCAGGGCAGCGTATTTAATTAAAGTTAGTTTTTTTGTGGTTTTGTGCATAGCTCCTCCCTTTGTGGTTGACCACACCTCCTGCAGCCCCCCTGTGATTTGAAGTCACCAGCCGCCACTGTCTATAGGTGGCATAGTACATGCATTAATCACTGTAAGGACATCATCCTAGTATGTGATGTTAATAATACATGCTGGTGGGAGAGATTTGTCTAGCAGACTTTAACCTGCCTTTGCTACAGAGCCCTGGCTAATGGCAAGAAGAGCACCTCAGTGCACCGCAGCACATACAATCTGTATGACTGGCTGGGCAACCATCATTTCACCACAGGGCTTTTGCCTGTGTCCCTCTTGGACTGGAGCAATATGTGATGATCATGTAAATGAGGATATACAGTTGTCTATGATTGTGATGGCTGTATGGCTGTTATGCTTGTGAAGTTCAAACATTCTATGGCTCCATAAGCTGATGTAAATTGCTCTAACAGCCACACACACAAACATGGCTACACTGAGGATAGCATAACTTCCAATTACTGCTTACAGGTCATAGTATGGCACACACATGGTCAAGTTGGCCGCATGTAGATTAGAACACTTACCTATGTAATGGTACACAGTACAGATCACAGTATGTGATGCATGCAATTCACCTCATGTCTGATAGTACTGTCAGCTTAGGACGTATTATGCTTGATGACATCAGCAGGCCAAATTGTGGTCAAGTATTTGGAGGGCCACATCACCTGCTACAACTAAAATTTTGCAAACTCTACCTCTTTGCAAGTTACTGAGGTGATCATATTTATGTCATACAGACATACACACATGCACCAAGTGGCTTATGGTGAGATTAGAACCCCTACCTATTAAGTCTTAGACAGCATAGATCACAATACTTACTCCATGTGCCACAGCTTAAGTCAGATGCTACAGTGGCAGCTGGTAGTCTTAAGGTAGATGACATCATCAGGCCTTGCAGAAGAGGGCAGTTTGTAAGCCAGCAGCAACTTACAGGATCAAATAACTATTGCAGTTTGATAGCCAATGAGGGTTTCTCAGTTATTTGGCAGAGGGACACACACACACACACACACACACACACACACACACACACACACACACACACACACACACACCAAGTGGCCTGCAGTGAGATTAGAATCCCTACCTATCTAGGTCTTACACACTATAGATCACAGTACTTATTGCACTTGCCACAGATGATCTCTGTGATTGCAGGCAAACTACTTGTGGATTACAGAAACTAGACTTGTGTTGAACAGCATCTGTGGCCTGCAAAGTGATATTGCTTCATACTGTTATCTACATGTAATATCCTAGTAGTGAGATAATTGTTATTATCCTAGCTATCTATCTACAGTTACCAGTATGGCCATATGTGGCTGTTTACACTTGGATAGGCAAGCCTGTGGGCAGGAACAGTGTGCCCTGTACATTGTACTTTATACCAACATTATACTTTATACCAACTGTTCACCTGTTGCTGTCTATGGGGTGACATCCAGCAGGCACAGGGATCTGTAGATAAGTGCATTATGTACTGCTGAGCCCTTACTTTGGATCCTTTGAGCAACATTATAGATGTGTGATAGAACAGCTTTACTCACCAGTATTAGAGGATGTAGGACAATACAGACAGCCACAAACATATTTCTGTATATAACAGGGATGTATATATAAATGTAGCTTTGTGTGTGTGTGTGTGTGTGTGTGTGTGTGTGTGTGTGTGTGTGTTATGTACATACAGTATGTGGTGAAAGACAGATAATTATGCTTTCATTTATATATATATATATATATATATAGGGTCTATATTAGAACAACGAACATTTGAAATGTCGAGTGTTCTAATATCGACCCATTTCAGCGAACGCTGAAAATATCGAAGTAACAGGAAACCGAATTATTTGCTAGGGAAAGAATTCAGTTGTCCGATTCTGTTGCTTCGGTGTTTTCAGTGCTCTGGTGGAGAGTTACGGGTCGGGTTCAGGTAAATGTGCGATTGTGTGGACATGTGGTTTAGGGTGGGTTAGGTGAGTTAGGGTTAGGGCGCGGGGTCAGGTAAGTGTGCGATTGTGTGGACATGTGGGTTAGGGTGGGTTAGGTGAGTTAGGGTTAGAGCATGGGTGAGGTGACTGTGTGATAGTGACGGATCTCAGGATTAGGGTTAAGATAAGTGGATAGTTAGTGGTGTATGTATAATTTAGTGTAGGGTTAGGTGTAAGAGTTTAGGTGTATGTGTGTGTGGATTGCTGTTTGTTTGGTGTGCTTGTGTTGTGTGTATGTGTTTTGGAACAGCAAATTTTCTCCCTAGGAAAAAATTTGCTGTTTCGAATGTTCGATGTTTTTTTTTGATTGCTAGGGTTCAATATTAGAACACTTGATATTTTGAATGTTCGGTGCTCTAATACAGACCCATATATATATATATATATATATATATATATATATATATATATATATATATATATATGTATTTGAAAATACAGAGAGAGAGAGAGATATACCATGTATATGAGAGAGACAGTGACAGAAGGATAGGTATACATACTGTATATGTATGTATGAACAGACATATGTATACATAACAGGTTATTTTGATCAAGGGGCAACAGGATTGCGCTCAGTTTAAGTAAGTGTATGGGTTGGCATGCCCAGTGGGACTGTCAGCACTTATAAAATGACTCCAGGCCACACCTACCTACACTCCAGTCTGGGATTTTGTGGGTTACAGACACTGTCAACTGTCTTTATTTCTGCTGTACTGCACTTCATTCATCAGCATGCAAAAAATAGGAAATGCAGAAGAAAGCAACATTTGGAGAAAGTGTGTTAAACATAGGAAAAAAATACTGATGCTAGAACTATCAGTCACTCAGCAGGCAATAAAGATGCCAAAAAGATCAGAAGGTTGGGAATTATTTTCAAGTAGCAGGTGCCTGGATTCATGATCTGCAATGGACATCACAGTGCAGCATTTTGGATGCTGCACTTCAGAGGTGCTGGCATTCAGGTAAGGCATTAAACCAAGGTCTGCTTTACCTGATCTGGTATATTAAAAATTCTATGGACTTACAGAAGAAAGAGTTGGGAATTTTATCAGTGCGTTGGCCATATTTCTCAGTCTGTATAACATAATTTTGGCCCTCCCCTATTAACAAGCCATCGGCATAATGGGACGAATTAAGTCAAACCTAAGTAAATAATATATAGAAAATGGCATAAAAACTATTGGCAACACACATACTCTTTACATGACTAAGGAATCATCATCTCAATGTAATCTTAAAAGGACCTCAACCACCTATCAAAAATTCCAGTTTATGATTGTTTGCTGAATGCTTTTTGTTTGACCAACAAAACAGCAAAAAAAGGCACTGAAAACCACTTTCTATAAATAGTATTTTAAGCTTTTTTGGAGGGAGGCAAGCCCACTTGCCACCCCCACAAATCCAACTAAATTATATATACCAACTCCATCGACACATACCAGCTGAGAAAGGCAGCATCATATATTCACTGAAAGTGGCTTTCTGAGATAATGCCATTGCATTGTTGTCATTTGAACAAAATATTCATCAATAGCACATATTTACAAAAATTATATGCAAGGATTCAAAATGCAGAAGGAGACCAGTACTCACTAAAGCAATAAAACACAATTAACAAGCTTACAAAAAGCTTTCCAAAAAATCATTAAACATTATAAGGCATGACTAATTCATTGCATCTGACCATGGATTCTTAATCTATTATAAAGTACAATTAAAAGAAAAATATATTATGACACACTATCCCTTATAATCAAATAAAAACTTACAAAAATTAAAAATTTCAAAAACTGTATTTATTTTATTTATTTTATTTTACATTTGTTAACTGGGAAAGTCCAACTGGATACAGGTCCATTTTCAGCGGAGGCCCGGGGAGAAAAGCTCCAAATGTACAAAAACAAGTATAAATGCAGTGAAATTATTACAGTGAGTTATCACAAAACTGAGATTTGTTTAACGATATGTACACACAGGTACATGTTGTTCTCACATACACACAGCAAAGGTTGGAAGCAAGTAGCTGAGAAAGAAATAGTTAAAGATTTCATCTGAAAAAGGAAAACACATATATTAAGGTGGTTATCATAAATGGTGTAGTGTTAACTTTAAATCTTTCCAGTAGGTGAGTGATACACAAAGTTAGAGAGTCAGAGTTTATGAACTATGTTTGAGTGGGGGTTACTCAGGGTTTGTACAGGGACAAAGCCACGGCATTTTTAGGTATTTCCTAAGGGATTTTTTGAATTGGGATAAGGAGGGGTCAGTGGTGAATTCAGCAGGAAGTAGATTCCAGTTTTTACTGGCAGAGTTGGAGAATAGTGATTCACCAGCTGAATTGTTGGTTTTAACAGTTTGCACTAGCAATTTTTTGGAAGAGCGAAGGGATTTTATGTTTTTGTAGGGGGTAATAATATTTTTCAGTATGAGTGTACTGTCTGGTTGGTAGAGGATTTTGTGAACAACTATTAGTTTATTATATTACAGTTGATAAGGTAGTTCAAGCCAGTCTAACGATTGAAGGTTAAGGCAGTGATGGGTTCTATAAGCTGATCCTGTGGCAAATTTGGCAATGTTATTGTAGCACCTAGTAAATTTATTGAGGTTTGATTTGCTTAGGTTTACGAAGATGGATGAGGCATAAAGAAGGGTCGAAAGCAGATGTGTATGGGCAATGACAGTTCTAGCAGATGGCATTAGAAATGGTTTAATCTTGTATAAAGTGCCTATTTTTTTATTAACTGTTTTAACAGTTTTGTCTATGCAAGCATCAAACTTGTGGTTGTTGTCGATGATCACTCTCAGTAGTTTAGTACTAGGTTCTGGGGAAATTATGGTACCATTGTTAGATATTATGGTGAGAGGTGATAAGGGGACCTTGCGAGAGGGGGGGGGGGAGTAATAGTTTGGTTTTATTTGGGTTTAATAGTAGTTGGCGACCAGTGAGCCAGTTCTCTACTTTGTTGATGTGATTTGGGACAAGGATTGTAAACCTGTGGGGGAGGTGGCAGAGCAGATTAGGGTTGAGTCATTTGCATACAGAATACAAGTTGCATCAGGGATGACTTTGTACAGGTCATTAATGAATATGGAGAATAGGAGGGGACTTAATATAGATTCCTGTGGGACTCCAAGGGTTACTGGTAAAAGGGACGATAGGTTATTCTTCCACAGTACAGCTTGTTGTCTGTTACTTAGATAAGAATGAAAACAGATAATTGCTAGGTTATCTATGGAGAGTGATTTTAATATGTTTAAGAGTAGCTGGTGATTTACCATATCAAATGCCTTGGATAGGTTAAGGAAGAGGGCTAAGGAGAGCTTGTTGTCATTACGATTTTGATTTATTGTATGGGAAAAGGAGTGAAGGGCTGAGGTTGTACTATGGCAAGGTCTAAATCCATGCTGGGAGGGGGCTAGGAGACTGTTTTGTTCCAGATAGGCAAGAAATTGCTTGTGGATACATTTTTCCATTATTTTAGCCAAGGGAGACAGAATGGCTATAGGCCTATAATTTGAAAGTTCAGTGGAATCTCTCCCTTTATGAAGAGGAACAATGTGAGAGATTTTCCAACTGTGAGGGATATAGGCTTCGTGGATAGTTCTATTGATTAAAATTGAAATGGGATATGCTATTTCATTAGCAGCTTTTTGGAGAAATTCTGCAGGTAGTAGGTCTGCTGAAAGGGTGGTGGTTTTCAGTTTTTTAAGTAGGGGCTTAATAAAAGACGTTGGTACTGGATCAAGCTTAAAGGGGATCTTATTATCAGGTGTGGGGTTGGTGGTACTTGGGGTATAGGGAGATAGCTTACTGGCTAGGGATTGCACGGTTTCTGTAAAGGAAGTGTTAAAGGTGTTAGTAACAATTTTAGGAGGTTGTTGGAGGGTAGTTAAGGGGGTAGGGGTAGTTGATTGCCCTGGGTGGAGAACTTTGTTTATGTCGGACCGGGATTTTTGTGGTTGATTTTGGTGCTTTTGTTGCAGATTACAGTAGTAATTCTTTTTGTCTAGTATAATAGACTTCTTTGTATCATTTCTTAGCTGTTTATATATAAGCTGGTCTTTTGGGGATGTAATGGTTTTCCATGACGTCCACGCTTTGTTTCTGCTAATAATTTTTTGTCTTGTATCATTGGACAGCCATGGTGCTACTTTGTTATTGGTTTTGATAGTGTGTGGGGGAGCATGGTTATCCAAGACTGCAAGAAATGTAGAGTTAAAGTATGAGACTGCTTCATCTAGTGGAAGTAGCCATAGGTTGGACCAGTCACATGTGTTAAGTTCATTCTGAAATTTAGTCTGAATATAAAGTTCTTACAACTTCTAATGGTTTTAAAGGAAGATTCTTGAGGGATGTCATTTCTTTTTCTAATTGTATAAGTCAGGAAGTGATCATTAAAGTCCTCAGGTAGGGTGCCTGTTTTATATATCTGGGGTAGGTTGTTTATTAATATTCAGTCTAGGATACTTTCTTTTTTGTTAGGCTTATTGATTCTGGTTGCGGAAGATATCATCTGGGAGATGCCATGCAAATTTATATGGGTGGAGGGGAAGTCTGAAGAGCAGGTATTCCAGTCAATATTAAGATCCCAGAGAATAATAGTTTCCTGGGGGCAGTTAGTGGAGAGCCAGTGGAGCAACACACATACTCTCTACATGACTAAGGAACCATCATCTCAATGTAGTCTTAAAATGACCTATTTACGGTATCATTGTAAACACAATCAGAGCTAATGAAAACTGCATAGCTAGTTATAATCTATATACAGCTTCTATGAAAAAAGAACTCACAGAGAAATCACATCAGTCATTCAGGAAACATTAAAATAACATGGAACATGTCACTATGAAAAGTAATACATCAACAAAAGAACATAATTGGTTCAAAAAAACAATAAAAAATACATATAATGCATTCATACCAGAAAAAAGTGCATATGTAAGAGCATTCTACCACCATCACAATCAAATGAGGAACACCTCAAAAATGTGCAGATCAAGTACCCTACATAGGCCAATGGTAATTAACTGTTCACCACAATGCCACAAGTAATTAAGGAGTGTTTGCAGAGTCAAACAGATTCCAATTACTCAATACGAGCAACAACAGTACAATTAGTAACAAATGATTGACTAGACTCCAGGCAAATAACAGTTAAGAGACAGACCTTAGACATTCTATTAGTGTAGGCCGAAAAAATAGGGAGTGACATACTTGTAAACAAATGAACAACGGCTAAAGGCATTAACAGACAAAAATAATAAGGTAATGAATTCTAAATAAAAGGAGTGCATACCAATATCAACCAAAATAATGAGAGCAGTGATATCAGAAAGCACAAGAGTCACACTAAAAAGGCCAATATCCCAAAGAGAGGTGCAATTTGCTAATGAAAATAAGTGAATATTGAGTTATAATAAAAGGGAGAGTAGTCAGAGTGAATGTGTGTGCATGTAAAACAAAGTAACCCTGAATGTAAAGAGTCATAACATTGCTTAAGATAATAAAATTGTTCATGTCCATCTTATCTAGAACTGGCTCCTTTGCCTTGCACATACTGAGTCCTGTGATAAGCTCTGGCTCCCCTACATACCTCTCAATTGACCAGAGTTTCACAGAATGTCCAGATTCTTTCCTTATATTTTTGGATTCTTCCTTTTTTCTGTCAAATCCTTTAGGATTGAAGTCACTTAATAATGACAGGCATTTGAGTTTAAGACTTCATATCATTCAGTAAAGGCATGCTAAAGAAAAACTCATTTTAGGAACTTTCTAGATTTATATGAGCAATAATTAAAATATGGTCGTGATTTTGGGCCTTTTTTCCTCCATAATTTTATGCTCTATCCAGATTTCCTGTGTTAAGAGGTCAGCATGCATCAAGCCAGTGAATGATGAGTGAAATAATAAATTCATCAGTTAAATAAAAAGAATTTAACAGACTTACTTTTAAATAGTTAAAACATTAAAAATAATAAAAAAATTACAACTTTCCATCTCACAAATCACATGCTGTTACAGTCTTATTATTTTTCTTTTAAAAAAATAATTTTTCACACATTAAGAAAACAGAGACAGAATAAAAACGTAATATTAACACATGTTTATGATCATAATTTTTAGCAGAGCAAGCTGGTTTGTAAGCAAACTAAGGCATCCCAAAGGTATAACTGTTTAGCAAGGTTGAAAAGAAAAACATTTAACATTCAGCCACATGCCTTACACTGTACCTGAGTGGCTATTACACAACCAGCAGTCCCCAACCACCCTTTGATGTACTTTAATGCTTACAAAACATATAAAGGTATTAATCTAATGCTTACTCATGCAATAACAGCAAACATAATGAAAAAGATCAAAATGTCGCAGTCAAATTAAAAAATGATAGAAAAAATGTCTCAATCAACTTATTCCAAGTAAATTGTTAGAAGTCCTGACTGCAACCTATTTATAACTATGATTCATAGTTTAGTATTAGACTATCTGCCCTTGTGAACCACTTTAAGCCTAGACAAAATTTCCAACTCAAAGGTAAGAATTAAACTCTGTGCCTTGTGTCTGTGAGGTAAACACCTTAAGCATTATGCTCACTCAAAATGAGGGGCATGTCGTGTTCATGTTTCTCATAATTCCAAATTGAAAAGGCCAGCCCAAGATTCAGTGCTTATTTATTTATTTATTGGCATTTTTTTTTACCAGGAAAGTACAACTTAGCAATGCCCTTTTTCAGTGGAGGCCTGGTAAGAAACGTTCCATTATACAGACATTGTGCACATCATTTGCATTGTTTCATTATTGACAGTTTCTTTCATGAACAGCAGTTCCATTATTCAGAAATCTTTGGCATCAATTACATCATTTACAAACGGTTTCAGTTAAAAATAACAGTTATGAGGGTTATATGTGAATATTCTTTTTTAAATACAGGACAGTATATACAGTTCAGTATCACCAAAATTCATAGATTGTCAGGTTGTTCATAAGAATATTTGTTACTATAAAGACTTGTTCAAAATCTAGGACATATAAGATGAAGAGTTAGAGCGCCCAAATAAAGGAAGGAGGTGAGAAGGCATAAGGAAGATAAAGAGGCTGAAATGACAGAGGAATGTATAGTTGTGATAATAGTGTATTAAGTTTGGTGCAGAAGAGAATTATGGCAAAAATTCACATATTTATATTAGTGCCAGCTTAAGGAGGGATCTGTCAGGTGTTGCTTCAATTGACATTTAAAGTCTTTTAGGTTGCAGACTGTTCTTAAGTGGAATGGGATGGTATTCCAGCTATTAACAATGCATTGTGAAAATGGAGAGTGTCCTCCATTGTTGTTAGGTTTATTTATCGAGAGCAATGATTTGTTAGTGAAGCCTAGTAGTATAAAGTTGAACTATAGAATGAATATATTTTTAATTGATATCTATGTTAAATAAAATTGGAACATATTAATTCATCAAAAGAACATTTAGTAATTATAAAGTATCACGTTTAACCTGTCTATAAGTTTCCTAGTTGAAGTTTTTAGTAAGCTGTTAGTTTCAGGTCTTCCACATTTAGTGTTTCACATTTCGGAGATGGAAGGTAGAGAGCTATGTATCACTCATCTATATTTGTCAGTCAACTAGATACCTAAGGACTGTATTATGTCATTGTCTGTAATTTATTAAAATTACATCACTGTGTGATTGGGAAACTGAAACCACAAAACAAATTACAGGAGGAGTAAGAAGGCACTGCAAGGTGTCATTACTACAATGTTAATGTTTACATTAACCATGCCCTGAGAGCAATGTAGCAAGGATTAATCCAAAGACATAACTTATAATAAATGTATTGAGCTATTGTAACATGAATACGTTTCTGTTCCAGTGGTGGGAAATATAGCAAACAAGAAGTGTCAATAAAACCAGCAAGAAAGCGTATACACTTTAAATTTTTACTTAAAAATGAATTTACAATCGTGATGGAAGTTATGGGGGGGGGGGGGGGTTCTCTGCTGAAGCGCTGAACTACAGTTGCAATACAAAACAAGAGCATGCATCTCATGTTCAGCTACAGAGTATCAGATCTACAATTTCTCATTTTTGTCCAAAAATAAGAATGTGCTTCGCATGAATACATATAGCCCACCATGCTGCCAAGCTTAAATAATGTGGAGAGATAATGCATTATCGGAACCGATTGGCGTACAGGAAAAGAAGCTTTGCAAACGAGCATTCTAGTCCCGCCACCTCCCAGTTCGACCCACTTTTGTTCGCGTGGCCGTACAAACTGTCCTCGCGCTGCCAAGAGTAGAATGTAAAGCAGGCGTGCGGTACTAAGAGTTCTCTGACAAAGGAAAGCACTTCACTCACTGCTAAAGTGAAAGTTCCCCCATTGGCTGAAGATCGGATCTCGGCAGCCCCGCCTCTTTCTAATGGCAGTACTTGGGCTCGCTATAAACCGAGCACCGTGAATTAACCTCAAATGCAAGGGGTACAGTCTGTCCTCCGCAGTAATATTTCGCACAACTGCACACTCTACCGTGATCCGAAGCCGCTCTTTCTGGCTAACCTCTTCCAGCATACTTTCTACACTACAGAAGTCATGATGTTCGAGTCTTGGCTGCTCCTTTGTGGAGTCAGTGCATTGCTTTGTGCACTGTTCATGAAAGTCCGCAGGTCAGCACTGAACCCAACTCCCTCCATCGTTGCTCTCTTTACAGTACTGATCATTGTCGGGAAACTTTGCCATACATATCTGTCACCCTTAGGGGGACTGGCTGTTTTCTGCGGTGCCTGCTGGTTAGCATCTGGAATGATTTCTACAAGGAAATGGTTACCTGTTGAAGGAAAAGCTGTATTGATCACAGGTGGGAAAGTTACCCGTTTTTATAAATACGCTATGTAAATGATAGTTGCAAAGATGCAGTAAATGTTCTGTTTATGAGGACTCTATTTTATGGGAATGTTACAAACTGCTTTGATTTTTTTATTATTTAGTATTTTGTTTAAAATACGAGAATAAATTGTTCGTCTATTTTACACATCTAAGCAGCAGGTGATGTCTGTAGTGAATCACTTGTTATATTTATCATCCCAGAACACTTATCTTAATTCAGTCAGTACAAGGGAGTATGCAATATCTGCATATAACCAGGTCATAGCAGATTAGTCAGTGAATGATCTCTCTATTCAAGTAGAGCAAGATAGGAACAGCGAACAGCATGTGCATGGCCACCTGTGCAGAATCAGAACTACATGTAACTCATGAACTCTGCCACATGGATATAAATAAACCAAGTCTGCTTTTCCAGCAACTCCAACGAGTGGTTTCATCTGGAATGCATTGTCATGAGTTCCTCTTTAAGAGGGTCCCTGTCCAAGGATAGCCCTGCAAGTAATATCCAGAGGACAAATGAAAGTAGAGGTAACCCCTTGTCTCTTATATGGGTTCAGAAATCTCTAGCATGTTGCAGATGAAGGTTATTGTGATCTCAAATAAAGAATACATAGCTTACAATTTTACAATTGAAGTAATACCTTCTGTCTGTTTGTGTGTGGATGGAGGGGGGTTAGGAATAAGCTATTAAAGAAAGCACCACTTTTAAGGTCACAGTTACCTCAGTCAGCAGCTGAACATCTTAATTACTTTGGAAAACATCATTACTGATACCTTATCTAAGTCAGCATGCTCAATATTAAAAAATAAATAAATAATATAATATAATAATAAAAAATGTGTGTGTGTAGATATATATATATATATATATATATATATATATATATATATAATATATATGTGCACTCATTCACCTAACATTTTAGTTTACATCTGAAAATAACATTTAATATCACTATATGTCATACATTTACAGCAAAATAAACAAATAAGTAAATAATAGTGGGAGATGATACTCAGAAAATACAATAGTTTTACCTGGACACTTGGCAGGGTGGAAAGTATTCAGTAAGCATTTTGGACTATTGTTGAGAAATAAATATAGTCCCGAGTTATGTTTTTGCCATGCATGACTGAAAGAGTGCATTTTACACTCGGCAGTATGTCTTCACTTCAGTTTGGCATTGTGTAGTAAATTCAGAGGAATTTTCAAAGTAATTGAAGTCTTATGTAAATAAGGTTTATTCAGAGTGTGTGTGTGGGTGTACATATTTAATAACATGTACACTCCCAACTACATTTCTATACTAGTTAACATGATACGTGATTCCCTGATTGTGCTGGTGTGCACATTAAGCAAGTGGAAACAATAAAATGCTCTTGAGGACTTAAAAACTGTTCACTCTAAGCAGGGTTTTAAGAGAGTCAAATACAAATTCACCTATGCATCTACTGTAATAGTTGACAAGAAGCTGAGAAGCCTTGGTGCATAGGTACAACCAAAATAATAATTTCTGAGGGGTGTATCAAATGTACTTTTGGTTTAACTGACATAGAAAGTGTATATGTAATAAACAAGGGCATGCCTGTATGGGACATCTTGTTACTGTTTGTGTGTGTGTGTGTGTGTGTGTGTGTGTGCGCGCGTGTGTGTGTGTGTGTGTGTGTGTGTGTGTGTGTGTGTGTGTGTGTGTGTGTGTGTGTGTGTGTATGTGTGTGTGTGTGTGTGTGTGTGTGTGTGTGTGTGTGTGTGTGTGTGTGCTCATGTGAGTGTTTTCTTTTTTATGCAAGCTTTCCCATTCTCAAATTCTTGTGCATGCACATTTTGCTAATTTGCACCTAGTCTTAAGCATGACGTTTTCATTGTCTAAATTATCACGGGGCATTTGTTTTCATCTCACAGATGAGCAGTTTTGTTTTAACAGTAAATGAGTAAACAAACACATCTTGCACTTAGCAGGTAGATATATCTTTGTAAATAGCATATTCCATGTAAGACAACAACATATCCATCTGTCTACTAGAAGCACATAAATTTATTTCCAGATGTAATTCTGTACTGGTATGCATAAATGCCAAGCAATTATGCACTCTTTCCAGGAAGGCAATGCTTCAATGGAAAAAAATGGTTAGGCTCATGAAAAAAAGTAATATTTCAAATGTATGCACTTTCACCTTTCCAGCATCTTTGTGGTATCGTATCACTTAACTTCCCAAAGCCAAACTGAACTGTGTAGAACCACTTATCATTTTCAATAACTTTAAATGATTATTAAAACAAAACACAAAACATAGAATATAGTTTTAGGAGCAGATAAAATTATGGGCAACTTTGCATTTACCTCATTTGTGACTATTTAAAGTAAACTGATCTTTACTCTCTGCCTGCCTTTGCCATTTTTCTCATGAAATTTAAAGACCAGCAATTCAGGTATCTGCAAATGTTATCTCTTATATGATGAAAGCAATGGATACATTTACAGTATATGTAGCATATACTGAAGAGAAATAAGGTGTAATGACAGCAGAAAATCCCCCACAGTAGCATGAAACATTGTTGTCCTTGTGATGATATGTTGTACATGAAGCGTTGTTTACCATGTGAAGATTCCTCACACAATAAGTGAAGTACATCTGAGACAAAAAAGCTGATGTCAGGAATTCAAAGACAAGAAGGAAGAATACTTTTTGTGGATGTTACTGGGTGGAGCTGTAAGGCAGGGTCTTCAGTTTCTCACTGTAATATGCAACTGAGTGCAAAGAAAACAAATTGGAACTGCCTGAAAAAATATTTCAGCTGATAAAGTTTTCAAAGGCAATATCTGAAGTGTTATGGTTGCTTGGAGAGAGCAAAAGACTCAGAGAAGGAACTTACACCACTTTTAGCAATAATCTGGAAAATGTCAGATTTTATTTATATAGTTATTTAACATTTGTTTACCAGGAAAGTCTGACTTGGAACAAAGCCCGTTTTCAGTGGAGGTCCGGGGAGAAATACTCCAGATGCATGTCTTTTAAATGAGGTTTAATATCCACTAATATGTCATAATACACATGGAGAGAAAGACACCACAGTCAGGGAATATACTGAAAAAGTAGAAATCATAATATTGAACCTGGAAAGTAATCAGGGATTATCGGCCTTGCATGAACTTACCTTAGGTTCCCAATGTAGTAGATCTGTAGAAAGAGGGAATATAAACCACCTATGTATAGTGAAAGACGCTTAAAAACTAAAAGACATAATTAAGAACAACAATATCTTTTTAAAATCCTTGGTGGGTATGCTTGTAGTAAACATATGGTGTTCATTAAACAAAAGTATCAGAAGAACACTGATACAGAAAACAGGACTTAGTTAAAGAACAATGCAATAATCTTGATTTAAGTATTCTGTGGAAGATGCATGAATATAAGAATATATGCGAGTACATCATGGTGTGCCTACATCATTGAGTTACAGGAAATCAAGCATACTATTTTGAAATGCAAAATATAATCACATAAAATATAGAACACAACAGACAAGAAATACCATGCAGTTTTGACAGTATGTTTTGATATTACAATATCTCTATTTGGCATTTCTTTGTTTCATATGTATCTGCAGAACCAACCTATGTCATTGTAAATCCCACAAATCATGCATATTATAATTTTTACATGTTATAACACCTAGAATCATGACTTTTGTACCATCACAGGTGTACATAATGTTGGCAGAGATCACAGTCAAATATATAATATATTGATGAATGTATATCTCTTATCAAATGCTTTACTCTGCATTTAGCAGAGTGTCAGGAAAGAATTACTGTTTAATGTGATGTATCAGTTAAATATAAGCAAATCAAAATTACTAACAAAACATATAAATATTATTCTGATAGAACTGTCGACTGTCACGTTGACGCGTCATATCTTTTACAAGCATCTTCTCAATGCTTAATATCAATATTTTTTTACATTTTCATTAAAATAGTCATCCTGTTCAAATGTATGTGTAGAAAATATAAGTGCTAGTATTAGGACCAAATATCCACTAATAGGCAAACATATAATAGTAACCTCATCTCACAGGAAGCACATGATGCAGAAATGCAAATGTCACAATCTGTTTAAAGAAGTACAGCTCACGCCTACTGTCAGTAGGATGAAATATTTAACTAAGTATTATATACCACTGTCTAATCTGCAATCAAAAAACCTGATTTTATATATAACATGTTTTATTGATAATTCCTTCTGTCTTGCTAACAGTATGTCTGTCTTACCCCCAGGTATAATTGGGGAGACGTATGCAACTGTGCTGACCCAGAAAGATAAAGGTCTTCTGTGTGATGAGGGATACTTATATAATTTAGAGAAAAATACAGAAAATAGAAATTACTGGTGTTGCAGGAAAAAACGTTTAGAGAAGTGCAAGGGGCATTGTGTCACTATTATATGTTCATAAGTATATACTAGGCTGGCAGTCTGCAGACTATTACAAATTTAGCCAATAAACAGAGGTCAGAATCAAGACCTGTACCTTTTATCTCTGAGTTAAAGACACCATTATGCCAACCCCTCCTTCAAAGTGGAATCTGGCGGGACTTGTACCCACAACCTTGGAATGACTTTTACCATTTTACTGGAAGTCCAATGGGCTATCCATTGAGCAACAGAACTAATAATAATACTCATTTGTTAATCAGGTAAGCACAGTGGACACTGAATCTCTATGCAGAGGTGACTCAGGAGCAAATGCTTTGTTTAATGACTTTCTCAGGGTCACAGACAGGAGACAGATGACGGACGAGGGAATCAAACCCTGTAGCACAGGAATTACAACTCCCAGTGTTAAACCTCTACACCAGCTGGCAAAGCTAGTAGTCAAATAATGATGAGGTACAATCCATGACATACAGTATCAGATGTTTAAGTTTTAGCTAACACATCTGAAGACAGTGCAACATATTTGCCCAACACAAAAGCTCTTGAGCAGTGTGTTCAGAGCAGTAGAAAAGAGAAAAAGGCCTTTCAGCTGTTAGCACATTATTTCTGGATATGATTCCTATAAAGAATGGTACATTTATGATACTTTGCACAGATGACCTCATAAATGATTGCCCTGTTGAAGCTGTTGAAAGCAACTTACATAACCTTTGTGAGTCACATTTTTTACTGTTAAATGGCACTTTTCCCATTTCAACCAGTGAATGTAGACAATTAGAGATGAGTCATCATAAGACAAGTTATGCTTTTAGTTGTGTTGCCTGCAAAGTCAGAGGCTTGTTGCAATATTTTTGGGACAACAATAATAATAATAAATGTCAGTGTAAAGCATGATTTAAACATATCACCTGATATGACCAGGACTCACTTTGAAAAGGGAGCTATTTATTATATCAACCATTAGTTTCCTACAACTGTGGCTTAAGAGTGTTAGTTTCACTTGTGCCAGATTCCTGGCAGCAGGTACATAAACTGAGACTGTCATCACACTTGGGAATAATACTCAGTTGTACTACGCATGAAACAATTGTCGTCTCACTTTTGTCCTTCCTTCTGATGTTTTGTTGACATTCCAAGACATTGCCAATAACACACCAAGTATGCATGTGGGTTATTAACATTCGACAACAACAGGGCACAAGATGTGGCACGTGCAGCCATTTGCCACCACTATTTGAGAACAATTTTTGAATCTTTGGGATATAGCTTCTCATAGGTTATCCATGAAGCGAAAATTTTGAAGAAAGGGTGGCACAGGAGGTTACACAGTCTTACAGATAGAGTCACTTTTACTAAACTGGTGCAACAGCATGAAGACTTTACTGCTTGTCATTTTGTTGAAGCAGTATTGCATCACTGCTCTTTCTTCGCATTAGTACATTTCCTGGTGCACATTCATTATGTGTTCAGTACACAGCAGATGATGTAGAGTTTTTTTTTTTTTTTTTGAATAAGTTCATGCTGTAATGTCAGGTTTCACATGTCTAACACATTTTGTGGAACAATGTTAGTGTCTATAACATATGTGCTGATAAATAGCAACATTTGTTCTTTTGACTTGGAATCATTTCCATGCCAGAATGAGCTGCTTTACTGGTGTTCTGTGTGCCAATATTACTTAGACAGATGTCAGTAGCATAAAAACTGCTACAACATCATAATTTCAGCATTCAAAACAGTGTTACACATATTTTTTGAGATCTAGCAGAATTAGCACCATGATTATTTATGCACTTCCTGTTTGAACTTGGGATGGAGCACATGACTTTTTTGATTTCTGTATTTTCAATATTTCGCTTTTCTACATAGTGACCTTGATTTCCTGCAATACAATAAAGTTAGTACTGACTTTGTGATGGTAAATATATATATATATGCGTGTGTGTGTGTGTGTGTGTGTTTATGTGTATGAATTTCTGTCAATAAACATGCCTAAATGACTGAGAATGCAGAAGGTCAACCAAAAAAGACTGGGGAAAAAATCAGCCACAAACAGAGCATGCTTCAAGAAATAGTTCTGGAGCATGCAAGGAAACAAAACACGATGTTTTTGCAGTTGGAGGCTTTTCCCCCTGCCTCTGCTGCATGGGGGGGGGGTGTCCCACCACATCCCCTGCTAATTATATATATATATATATATATATATATATATATATATATATATATTTATATATATTTATATATATATATATATATATATATATATATATATATGTATAAACTCAAACACTACAGGAAAAAGGGCAAATTCCTCCACCCTGAAATAATAACAACCTTGCACTATTGTTGACAGCTTTTCTGTCACCTAAATGTGGTAGAAAGGGATGCTGTCAACATTGGTAGCACTTGACCAATTTAAGGGAGCCACATGCATATAATATATCAGGAGATATTAGTGGAATGTTTAAATATGTACAAGAGTGTTGAATAATATGTCATATGTTGAAAAGGAAGGGAGAGAGAGAGCTGATGAACATAGGCTCTAGTGTTCAGTTGGATAAGGAACAGAGATAATATGAGACATTGATCATTTTGAGGGTTATGGTATCTTGAATTACAATGCCAACTGAAATTGTAGAGATTTACCTGGGTAAATTGCTGTGGTGGTGCTGCTGCGGTAGCATTGTCGCCTCACAGTAAGACGCTGTCCGGTTCGATTCTCAGCTAGAGCGTCTTCTGCGTGGAGACATGCGTGAATGGTCGTACCTTCGTTGAAGGTTGTGCATCAGGACTGGGAACTCGGCACGTAAAAATCTACTGCCAATCATTAGTGGACCGGAGTTCCGCTGTGGTGACCCCTAACCGGGAAAAGCCAAAAGACACAACAACCTCAGAGAGTACATTATATACAGCAGCAGAGAGCCAGCTAAGATTAAGTAAAAGAAGGATGATAAAAGTAAGTGCTTGAAGGCATGAAGGATTAATTGAGAAAAAACTTTCCTGCAAAATGGATTTCTTTTCTGCACCCTCATGGCAGGAGCATACAGTAGGACTATCTAATTGAAGGTTTCTGGTTCAGGGCTCACTTTGAGCTATTTCATTGGTGCAGGGCTCAGTTGGAGCTTTTTCAATGGTTTCTTTGTAGGACCACATTTGTGCGGGTTGGCGCTTGTCTTAGAAAGACTCCAGAGAGTTAGACAATCAGAAAGAAAAGAAATTGCTGTCTAAGAGTAGGAATGAATAGTCCCAAAACTGAAAACACTCCCTCCTCAACTTAAACAAACAAATAAAACTTCTAGTGAAGTCCTCCAAAGCTAACTATGAATCAAAATTAGCTTCCCTAACTAAGGACAACCATAAGGCATTCTTTAGTTACATCCGTAACCTCAAAGGAAAGGCCCAGATATGAGTGGAACTTGTAGTTAATGGTACTACATATACAGAACCCATGGATATAGCAAACCTGATGGCTGGCAGGTTCAGTGAAAACTTCACTCCCCTGTCTCCACCACCACACATACCCCAAAGCATCCCTTCTACCTGTCCTCCTCCTAGTATCTCTAAGGAACAGGTCTTAAATGCCCTCTCCAGGGCCAAAAATGCAGCCTCTGTGGCACCAGAGAACATCCCTG
The DNA here is from genome assembly GCF_019279795.1 of Protopterus annectens. Taxonomy (NCBI): domain Eukaryota; kingdom Metazoa; phylum Chordata; order Ceratodontiformes; family Protopteridae; genus Protopterus; species Protopterus annectens. The sequence continues at coordinate 1,882,985,542 of NC_056741.1, forward strand.
GCTGTGTTCTGCATGGGTTAAAACTGGAATTAGCAACACCACTGGGTACTCTTTTCAATCATAGCCTAAGCACTGGCTTTGTCCCAGTGGAATGGAAAACAGCTACTATCATCCCCTTGCACAAAGGGGGTGCATCTACTGACCCCAGAAACTATAGACCCATTAGCCTGGCCACCCTTATCTGTAAAGGCCATGGAGTGAATCATCATGGACCTTATGTTATGATATCGGGTAGTGCCAGCATAGCCAGCTGTAGTTCTGTAAAGAATGATATGTCCTTTGAATATCAAACTGAATTATACAAGATGCTTGTTTTACAAATGTATTAGAACTGTATGGCATTTGAATATCAAGCTGATTTTCACAGATGATTATGTTACAAATGAACTGTATGGCATTTGAATATCAAGCTGATTTGCACAGATGATTATGTTACAAATGTATTAGAACTGCATTGCATTTGAATATCAAACTGATTTGTACAGTTGCGTGTGTTACAAATGTATTAGAACTGTATGGCATTTGAAAATCAAAATGTGTTTGTAAAGTTGCTAGTGTTAAAAAATTATCAGCGGTAGGTCCTGCTGGACAGAGAAGGAATATACATGAGAGACTATATGTATATATGCTAGGAAAGGAACTGGAAGAAAAGCAGTTAATCTCAGTCTAGTTAGTTTTGGAAAATCCCTAAAATTTAATGAGCTGTTAAGCCATCAACACAGCACCCCACTGTGTTGAATGGAGTTAGAGTCAATAGGTCTGAGAGAGGCTATTGTTTAATAGCCTCTGTAAAGAAGTGGGGAAGTACTGTAATTGTTTCATGGCTCCAGGGCACGGCCATAAACATTTAGATGTGTATCATAGCTGTCTATGCTAAATTCCTGTTTCAGCTTCAAAGGGGGATACTGTGAGAAACTAGAGTCAGATGACCAGATTAAGTAATTTTGCCAGCCATCTTGGAAATTATGTTTTAGATATTACAGTGGGAAATCCTTCAGTACTGAGTACTGCACTCGGCCTGACAACAAGAAAAGGGAATATTCACCACATCATCTGCCTTGATATGTAAGTAGGAAATAGCAATTCTCATAGAGTCAGTCAAGAAAATATAGTGAAGCATAGTTTAGATATTGTTTTTCTTTATTTGTCTGTCTGTCCATCAGTGTTATTTTCAATATTTCCTGTGAATTGAACTCTGTGGTTTACTGTAAATATATATTCAGTACTTTCATGTACTTTTATTATTAAATATTTTTAAAACTTTTGTTATGGCTGGTCCTTTTAGAAAGTATTTAACCTTTGAGAGTGCTTATATTTATTTGGTGGCACTGTGTGGGCCACTCCTGAAGGTCTAGCTGCCTTGGTCAACTACTACCATTTGTATTAGTATTAATATTGGGTTCCTATCAGCAGACCGAAGATGCATGTTTTCGAATGCGTCTTGGTCAAACTGACAAAACTGAAACTGCAAAATATCAAAGCGGCATGTAAGCGAATTCTTTCCCCTGGGAAATAATTCGCTTGGCCACTTCTGTACTTTGCCATTTTTGGCACTGTAGTGCGGTCTTGGAGTTGGTATATTTAAGTAGGGGGTATGGGGGGCTTAATCTCATGTTTTAATCTGCTTCCTTTTTTTTTTTTTTTTTTGTTGGAACAGCGATTTTTTTCCCTTGGAAAAAAAACGCTGTTCTGACAGTTTGGTTTTGTAAGCTTTCACTTACATGTCGTTGAGTAATCACTGTTCGCTTACCTAAGCATTCAGTGATCTAATATAGACCCTTAATATTACACAGTATAATTGGAAACCATTTGTTAAGAGCCTTAGAGTAGCTGACTGTGGAGTGTCAGGTGGCAGTGATAACTACCTTATACTCTGGACAGAAAGGGCACAGCAGGTAAGTAAACCTGCCAGCCTTTCCCAGGTGTGTGTGTGTGTGTGTGTGTGTGTGTGTGTGTGTGTGTGTGTGTGTGTGTGTGTGTGTGTGTGTGCTGGAGTACTTGGCTTGGACACTCTGCTGAGGACTTAACCATGTAGCTGTACCAGTGAGGAGTTTTATTGGGGACCTGGAGGGAGACAGACAAAGATCCAGACCTCAGACTGAGTGTGTCCCCTGTTTGCTCTTAAGGGAAATTGTACTTGGTGCAGAGAGCTGCATCTGGAAATACTGAGTGTATCCATTTGTATTCCAAGTGAACATCCCTCTCCAGTATCAGTGGTGAGGATTCGGGTTCCTTGATTACTGACCCAGCAAGGGAACGTCACACCTTATCATTAAAGATATCGGAAATCTCTAAACACTTGACCCCACCCAGTTTGACTTTGTCAAGGAAGATCATGCCTGTTAAACTTGGTGGACTTCTTTGAGACAGTCAGTCACTAAAGCCTTAGATGAGGGCAAATCAGTGCATGCGGTCTGCCTAGACTTAGCCAATACTTTTGACACAGTTCCGCACATAGGCATCATTGATAAACTTACCCAACTGGGTATCAACCCATATATTGCTGAGTGGACTGCAAACTGGCTCACTGATAGAACTCATACAATCAAAATAAAGGACTCCACCTCCTCCATTCAACCCGTAACCAGTGGTGTTCCATAGTGATCATTTTTGGGACCCCTACTGTTCAGAATCTACTTCTCCAAAGTACAGGCAAAAGCTAAAGGTCTGTGGCTGACAACGTTTGCTGATTACTGCAAACTAGGAGCTGTCATTGAATCATCTAAAGATGTCAACATCCTGCAAGATGGACTTACACAGACTAATGATTGTTGACAATGGTCTTAATCTTAATGCAAAAAATGCATTAGCATCCCCTTCAGCAAAGGCCCTGTTCCTGCTAACGACCACCTCAATACCAATACCCTAAGCACGCATTCGGTGTTAAGAGATCTGGGCACACAGGTTAACAGCAAACTTACCTTTGAACATCATCTTACTTACTGACTTGTGTTGTAATGTTTTTAACTCATTGTAAGATGTGTTTATTATGTAAGATGTGTTGTTTTTGTATGCATGACAGTATGTAAAAATGAAATATTTTATTGACGAATATTTTGCCTAATTATTATGCTAGTTCTTCTATGATGTATTTATAAATGTTTTATGTTTATGGAGCTTTTCTTCCTGGGCCACCACTAAAAAGTAGTCTTGCATGTCCCATTTGGATTATTTCAGTAAACAACCTGAATAAATGAAGTGTGTTTTATAATCAACACTACAAATGTTGACATTTGTTTTGTCAAAACACTTCAGTCAACAAAACATATGGTCAACAGGTATGCAAGATTGACAATCCCTGGGGTTTAGGGATTATGTGATCTCAAAAGGGTGTGGGGGCATAACTTCAATATAGGCAGAGGCTTTTTGACTGAAAAAAACAGTAGTTTTGCTTTGCATGGTTCAAGCTTGTGCCTCAGAGCATTCACGCTAGCATCTCAATTTTTTATTTGTTTTTATGTGGTCATTGTTTTCAGCATCATTCTACTGAAGCTTAGACGGAATTCAGTAAATCCATATATATATATATATATATATATATATATATATACATACACACACACATATATACATATATAGGTTTTCTGTCAAAAGGGTGATCGGACATTTTCTGAATTAGAAAGTCTGAATGCCCTAATTCGACATTTACAAATAATGAAAACCAAAATGTTGAACTCACAACAGCGAATGCAAACTAGCATTCACTCTTGTGAATTCAATAATTTGAATGCAGTTCACACTCTAGTGGGGATTGGGAAATGTACCCTTTCCCTCACTGTGGTGCAGTCTAGGAATTTGTATATATAAGTAGCAGTGGTATGCAGGGGATCTTGTACCCCCTCCAAAACATTTGCTGCTCTTGACCGAAAGTGTGGTATTTTTGGTAAAGTCGACATTTCTGAAATGTCAACTTTTCTAAATACCTCGTTCGGTCTTATTTTTATTCATTTATGTGATTTCCAACATTCCAGTTCAAGATTAGCAAACACACACACACACACATATATATATATATATATATATATATATATATATATATATATATATGTATACCCCCATGATCGGTACAACAGGGGGGAAAGTAGAAATCCCCAGTATATAATAACCAGCAGTCTCTCACATGCAACAGTGCTGCACTGCATACATAGGGGCAACAGTCTTAACCCCTTGCCACAACACACCAACGACAATAATGTATCTGGTAGTCTGACCCAAGTAGTGACCCCCCCAAAGACCAACAAATTTTCGGATGGGGGCCTCACACTACAATTTGAGGAAAACCACCTATTACGGCAACAACTATGTGAACAGGAACAACATCAACTCTCGAGGGAAGAGGGGGAGGTAAGCTTGGATGTTGCCAATCAATTAACTATACTTTATAATACAACTAAAGACTTTAAAATTTTTAATTTCAGTTCAGTTAATATAGAGCCTGATGTTATTGAGTTATTAGCCCGTGGTACTACCTTTGTTCCTACTAATCGAGCCAACTTAGTTAAAACTATTATTGACCTTAAATTATTTTTAAGGAAATTAAACTTGACCATGTATTTTGGCAGTGAAAATGTAGAAACTAACACTTTGCATATATAGGTTCATAGGTTCATACTAGGCTATCTGCCCTAGGGCATTTATAAGCCTAGCCAGAGTGTGTTTGGCTTTCGCCACCCATTTTAAATTAATTTTGCTATGCCCATTTTCGAGGTTAGTATACTGTGCCTCTGTCTAACAGTGACACAGAAGTGATACCCGGGGTAAACCTACAATCTCCCATCCACTCATCAAGATTCCTCTTGAAGAGAGTCAAAGAGGGACTCTGCCTAACCTGGACTGGGATTTTATTTCAGAGTGAAGGGAGCCTCTGGGTTATGAATCTGTCCCTCCAGCATGTCCTATTTATTTCAGTGCTGAGGTTCAAGTCTCTCGAGCACGTAGCTCGATGGGATTTGGATTTTCTGAGGTGCAGCATGTCCATTAATTCTGCGTTGGACATGGCTTTATACGTCAGGCACAGATCGCCTCTGAGTAGGCAGTATGCCACTGAGTAGAGCTGGAGTTTCTTTAACCGGGCAGCATATGACATCTGTTTGAGCCCTTTGATCCTCTTGGTGAGGTACTTTTGGGGTCTTTCCAGTTGCTGCAGGTGTCTGGTAAGGTACATCCCAAAAGGGGCATTGCACTCAATTATGGGCCTGATGAGGAGTGAGTAAAGAGGCACGATGACCTCCCCTGATCTAGATGTGAATCCCTTCATGATTAGGTGGGTTATATAAAATGTTTTTCTAACCACTTTGGCCATGTGGTTGTCAAATGAGAGATTGCTATCAACTTGGGTCCCCAGGTCCCTAATTACTTCTTCTGTACTTAATGGATTACCACCTATGTGGTAATTTGTGGGCACTTTGTTTTTGCCAAAGGGGATGACTATACACTTTTTGGCGTTTAGCTTGAGGCCATGGCTCTGGCACCAGTTGGCTGTTTCTATGAGGCCCTTATGGAGGATGTTTGTGTCGGCTAGAGAGTCGATTATGGTGCCCAGTTTGCAGTCATCTGCGAACTTGGTCAGCCACAGTCCTTCCGTGTTGGCCAGCACATTTATTCCACCTATGCATCCTGTACTGAATTTATATGAGAAAATGTGTGAGAATGATTTCAGAAACATGCTATATTTAAATGCGAATAACACTGTAACTACCAATATTTCTATTGCAGAAAGGACATCTTTACAGTTATTAAAAGAATCTGGGGTTAGATTTTTACAACCTGATAAGGGCGGTGCTTTAGTCATCATGACTCAACAACAGTATATTGGAAAAATGCTGTCCACACTTAACAGTGCAGCATATCAAGTTTCATCTAAGAATTAATTAAATCAAGCATATCATACTATAAAGTCTTTATTCAATGATTTTTTCATTGAAGGTAGAATTGACCTGACTACTTTAAATTACTTAATTATGCTTACACCTAGAATACCTGTCCTCTTTGGTGTACCTAAGATTCATAAATCTTTGATTGATCCACCTATGAGACCATTGGTTGATGAGCGTAATAGTATGACGTATCCTTGTGCTAAAATGATAGACACAATTTTGAAAAAATATGTATCCAAAGAAAAAGCTATATGTAAGGATTCATGGTCCTTTTTACATCATATCAACAACCTTGAGTTTAGTGATACACTTAATTTTTTAAACGGTAGATGTAAAAGATTTATATACCTGTATACCACATACTGAAGGTATAGAATGGGTAAGTTTCATTTTAAGGAAACATGGTGCCCCGCAAACTGAAATTAAACTAATAGAGGAAATGTTATATATCGTCTTGTCCTATAACTTTTTCACCTTCGATAATAAGATCTACCTGCAGAAAATAGGTGTAGCCATGGGGTCGCCGTGTGGGGGAAGCTTTATGAACCTGGTTATGGCCTATTGGGAACAAGAACTAGCAAGCAGGAACACTAATATCATGAATAAAATGAAATATTATACACAATTTTTGGATGACACTTTTATTCTATTAGATGGCAATGAAATTCTGGCAACCGAACTAGTATCATTATTCAACTCTAGTTCTGACTTTTTAGTCGTTACATCTACCTATAGCAACGATAGGATAACTTATTTAGATGTTGATTTATGTAAAGACCTAATCAACAAGGTCTTTTATGCCAACATACATAGAAAGGAAACATATTCTAATACCTTCTTACATTACAGCAGTAGCCATCCTTCTTATCAGAAGAAATCTGTAGTAAAAGGTCATTTAGTACGTGCAGCTCGAATGCTCTCTAGGAACGATGATTTTCATAATGAATGCCAATGTTTAGGATCTATGTTTATGAGTAGAGGTTATCCTAAACAATTTGTGGACAACTTGATTCAAGAAGTAACCATTAAAAGAGACAGGTATGTATCAACCTATTCTCAGGGCTACTACACAACAAGTAGAAACTGGACATACCACTGACCTTTTACCTATAAAATTAGCCTTTACCACCCCGTTCAGTTAGTGACATTATTACCCTAATTATGAACAAAAATTGTAACATCATCACCAATGATAGCAATATTAGTAAACTTTATGTCTGGTAATTAAATTGTTTTCTTCTTTTTTAGCAAGCAGTGGTTTTATGCTGATTTTGCAACTTGTGGACATTATCATTATTATTGTGCATTGGAGTGCACGTTCCAGTTCGATTGAACTGTTTACATCACTAAGGATTGTTTTTAGATCAGGAGCCGTTGTTTCCAGTTTGTTTGTGTTGCATACATTGCAGCGAGACATATTACAGGGAAGGCTAACACCAGGTAAGTGTGATCAGGAAGCTGAAACAAACCTGTCTGCCTTTGAACAGTGGTAGGGGAGATGGTGAAAATCCATGTGAGGATTTGTAATGTGTTTCTTATGGAACAGCTGCACTTTATCAAGACTTTCTACATTAATATTCTGCCATCAATGAGATGTGAAATATTACAATATAATATCTTAGAATATATAAAAGATTTAGACATAAAAGATGTAAAAGTGACATTAAAGAAAGTTGTGTACATTGATGGAATGCATAGCAGTGGTAAAAAATAGCACTTAAAATTAAGATTCAGTGCATATTTGAAATGGATGATTAGTGGATACATAAATGAAGACTGAAGTAATGAAATGTGGTAAATGAGTATAAGTGCAAGTGGAGCAACCTATACTGAGCCAGGAAATACAGCAAACCTACTGTCCAACAAATTCAGCTCCAACTTTACCTTCTCTCCCCCTCAACCTTCCGTCAGGAAGTACCATCAAATATAACTCCCCTGCTATCACTAGGGGAGAGGTTCTTAAAGCTGTCTCTAGGGCCAAGAACACTGTATCAGTGTGCCCAGACAATATCCCAGGATGCCTTCTAAATAGCCTGAAACATGACCAATCAGGGTCTTGGGAATTGCTATTTTACTGTAGCCTCCAAACAGCCTTCGTGCCACATGAATGGAAACAGCAACAGTTATCCATCTGCACAAAGTTGGGCCATATTACAGACCTTGAAAACTACAGACCCATAAGTCTTACTGGTCTTATATGTTAAGCCATGGAAAGAATTATCATGGAAATGATCAGCAGTGATATAGTAAACCTCCAGACACTGGACCCAATCCAGCAGATTTCATCAAGAGCAGAAAATGCATACTCAACCTGGTGGACTTCTTTGAGAAGGTCACCAAAGCAAAGGATGAGGGTAAAATGGTTCACACTGCCTACCTTGACCTGGCCAAGGCATTTGACACAATACCTCACTCGAGCATTGTTGACAAACTCAAGAGGTTAGGTACAAATGTGTATGTCACCAGGTGGATAGAAAACTAGCTCAGAGACAGGTCTCAGAAAGTTAGAGTTGGAGAGTCCACCTCTACAAAAAGGCCAGTCACAAGTAGAATCTCTCAAGGATACATCCTTGGACTGCTCCTGTTTGGCATTTACTTCTCTGAAGTCAAGGCCAATGTCATGGTCTCTGGCTGATTAAATTTGCAGATGATTGCAAATTAGGAGCTGTCATTGAATCCCACACTGACACACATTTTCTCCAGGAGGGGGGTGACACAGACAAATAACTGGTGTCAAAGCCATGGGCTAAAACATAATGTTAAGAAATGCATGATAGCATCCTTTGGGAAGTCATCCACCCTGGTAACTATCATATTGACAACACACCCCTTAGGGTTGACCCAGTAGTCAAGGACTTAGGGACACACATAGATAGTAATCTAGCATTTGACCATCACGTGTCTACAGTAATGAGGAAATCCTTCTATGTTGTGCAGCTTATAAACAAAGGTATGGCTTCTAAATCCAAAGACATCATTGTTGCACTGTGTTCTGCATTCATCAGACCTATCATTGAGTACAATGCCTCCTTTGGTATGTACCTAACCAGGCATATCCAACATTTGTAATGTCCACAGAAGGTCTTCACTAAAGAATACAGGGCTTAGGCTTAAAAACCTCAGCTTTGGCCGGCTAAGATCTAGCTGTATTCAACTGGACGTATAAGAGAATTTAAGTACCTTTATCTGGACTTTTTTCAAATAATACAGTATTTAAATTGATTTAACTGTGTTGTATGAATATTAACTGAACTGGAAGTTTTGACTCTGTTCTTCAGTTAGTGTTTGCTTGAATTTTATTATCTGTTAGTTATTGCAGGTGCGGGGGTAGCCACATTCTTTGATTTCCTGTCATTGCCTATTTAAGTGGTACAGTTTGAAATATTTTCTGCTTAAAAACATCAGCTTTGGCCGACTAAGATCTAGCTGTATTCAACTGGACGTACAAGAGAATTTAAGTACCTTTATCTGCACTTTTTTCAAATAATACAGTATTTAAATTGATTTAACTGTGTTGCATGAATATTAACTGAATTGGAAGTTTTGACTCTGTTTTTCAGTTAGTGCTTGCTTGAATTTTATTATCTGTTAGTAATTACAGGTGTGGGAGTTGCCACATTCTTTGATTTCCTGTCATTGCCTATTTAAGTGGTACAGTTTGAAATATTTTCTGCTTAAAAACCTCAGCTTTGGCTGGCTAAGATCTAGCTGTACTCAACTGGACGTATAAGAATTCAAGTACCTTTATCTGCACTTTTTTCAAATAATACAGTATTTAAATTGATTTAACTGTGTTGCATGAATATTAACGGAACTGGAAGTTTTGACTCTGTTCTTCAGTTAGTGCTTGCTTGAATTTTATTATCTGTTAGTAATTGCAGGTGTGGGGTAGCCGCATTCTTTGATTTCCTGTCATTGCCTATTTAAGTGGTACAGTTTGAAATATTTTCTGCTTAAAAATCTCAGCTTTGGCCGGCTAAGATCTAACTGTATTCAACTCGACATATAAGAGAATTTAAGTACCTTTATCTGCACTTTTTTCAAATAATACAGTATTTAAATTGATTTAACTGTGTTGCATGAATATTAACTGAATTGGAAGTTTTGACTCTGTTTTTCAGTTAGTGCTTGCTTGAATTTTATTATCTGTTAGTAATTGCAGGTGTGGGAGTAGCCACAATTTTTGATTTCCTGTCATTGCCTATTTAAGTGGTACAGTTTGAAATATTTTCTGCTTAAAAACCTCAGCTTTGGCTGGCTAAGATCTAGCTGTACTCAACTGGACGTATAAGAATTTAAGTACCTTTATCTGCACTTTTTTCAAATAATACAGTATTTAAATTGATTTAACTGTGTTGCTTGAATATTAACTGAACTGGAAGTTTTGACTCTGTTCTTCAGTTAGTGCTTGCTTGAATTTTATTATTTGTTAGTAATTGCAGGTGTGGGGGTAGCCACATTCTTTGATTTCCTGTCATTGCCTATTTAAGTGGTACAGTTTGAAATATTTTCTGCTTAAAAACCTCAGCTCTGGCCCGCTAAGATCTAGCTGTATTCAACTGGACATATAAGAGAAATTAAGTACCTTATCTGCACTTTTTTTCAAATAATACAGAATTTAAATTGATTTAACTATGTTGTATGAATATTCACTGAACTGGAAGTTTTGACTCTGTTCTTCAGTTAGTGCTTGCTTCATTTTTATTATTTGTTAGTAATTGCAGGTGTGAGGGTAGCCACATTCTTTGATTTCCTGTCATTTCCTATTTAAGTGGTACAGTTTGAAATATTTTTTGCTCAAAAACCTCAGCTTTGGCTGGCTAAGATCTAGCTGTATTCAACTGGATGTATAAGAGAATTTAAGTACCTTTATCTGCACTTTTTTCAAATAATACAGTATTTAAATTAATTTAAGTGTGTTGCATGAATATTAACTGAACTGAAAGTTTTGACTCTGTTCTTCAGTTAGTGCTTGCTTGAATTTTATTATATGTTAGTAATTGCAGGTGTGGGCGTAGCCACATTCTTTGATTTCCTGTCATTTCCTATTTAAGTGGTACAGTTTGAAATATTTTCTGCTTAAAAACCTCAGCTTTGGCCAGCTACGATCTAGCTGTATTCAACTGATCATATAAGAGAATTTAAGTACCTTTATCCTCACTTTTTTTCAAATAATACAGTATTTAAATTGATGTAACTGTGTTGCATGAATATAAACTGAACTGGAAGTTTTGACTCTGTTCTTCCTTTAGTGCTTGCTTGAGTTTTATTATCTGTTAGTAATTGCAGGTGTGGGCGTAGCTACATTCTTTGATTTCCTGTCCTTGCCTGTTTAAGTGGTACAATTTGAAATATTTTCTGCTTAAAGACCTCAGATTTGGTCGGCTAAGATCTATCTGTATTCAACTGGAAGTATAAGATAATTTAAGTACCTTTATCTGCACTTTTTTCAAATAATACAGTATTTAAATTCATTTAACTGTGTTGCATGAATATTAACTGAACTGGAAGTTTTGACTCTGTTCTTCATTTAGTGCTTGCTTGAATTTTATTATCTGTTAGTAATTGCAGGTGTGGGGGTAGCCACATTCTTTGATTTCCTGTCACTGCCTATTTAAGTGGTACAGTTTGAAATATTTTCTGCTTAAAAACCTCAGCTTTGGCTGGCTAAGATCTAGCTGTATTCAACTGGACGTGTAAGATAATTTAAGTAACTTTATCTGCACTTTTTTTCAAATAATACAGTATTTAAATTGATTTAACTGTGTTGCAATAATATTAACTGAACTGGAAGTTTTGGCTCTGTTCTTCAGTTAGTGCTTGCTTGCATTTTATTATCTGTTAGTAATTGCCGGTGTGGGGGTAGCCACATTCTTTGATTTCCTGTCATTGCCTATTTAAGTGGTACAGTTTGAAATATTTTCTGCTTAAAAACCTCAGCTTTGGCCGGCTAAGGTCTAGCTGTATTCAACTGGACGTATAAGAGAATTTAAGTACCTTTATCTGCACTTTTTTTCAAATAATACAGTATTTAAATTGATTTAAGTGTGTTGCATGAATATTAACTGAACTGGAAGTTTTGACTCTGTTCTTCAGTTAGTTCTTCAGTTAGTTTTCCCACCCACCTTTCCTGTTTCTGTTTTGGTGTTAATCTTAGTGGCTTTGAAACTGCCCGCCCCTCTTGTAAATTTGTGTTTGGATACTCCTTCTGGGCCCATCTCATTTGCTCACTCAACTGAGTGCAGTGAGATCATATTCTGATTTCAGGCACTCCTACTGTGTACAAAAAGAGCATCTGGGAAAGAGAACAAAAAAAAAATTTAAGCTTGTTTCCTGCCTTTCCTGTTAAGTGGTCTGGACTGTTTATAGGCTTCTGAGCCCCCAAGCCCTTCTGGGTTGGAGGTAATCCTTCTAGCTTAGTTTTGTTTCTTATAACTAGTCAGTTTTCTAGTTTCAGCACTCAAATCTGTTTCTTTGAATGCAGCACTTGTTCAGAACTCATTGTAAGCACTACATAAGCTTCAAATTACTACAACACTCAACTTTCCTCACTTGTCTAGTGGAAAGCAGTTTTTAGTACTTAATAAATTAGCACTTATCCAGGCATGTCTAAGGGTCAGCTCCCAGTGATTTCTCCTGTCTACCTGATGAATCAGGGCATCTTGTGGCAATTCAGCAATTGCCTCATGTACACAGACAATTCTCTCCTCCTACTACCCAACACTACAACCTGTGAGAGATGCACTTATATAGCCAAACTGGAAGCAAAGCTCTCTTCACCTAAGACTGGACTAGACAGTCAAGATGAGAAGGTAAACACTTGCACCACACCACACTCATCACGTAGTCCCTCAAAACCTATACCACCAAAACACACACATAGAAACACAAAACACACACCTACATTCACGGAGGCTCTCAATAAAAACCTGCCCAAGCATCAGGGACATCCAAAGCATAAACACAAGCAAACTCCACCCCCCAACACAACCCAAATGACACATAGCCCACAAACTCAGTGTGCCACTCAACCACAGCCCATAAGGCATAACAACGTACCCAACACTCTAGTCATAGGAGACTCTATAGTCAGGCACACTGATGTTCCACTCACTAGACTAAACAAGGAGAAAGTTACTGTCAGCTGCCTGTCAGGTGCCAGGATCTGCCACATAACGCATGCACTCAGGTCACTCCACAATAAGTACAAATATGACACTGTCATTGTCCATGTTGGTGTGAATGACCTGAGACGTACCTCCCTGTACTACATGAAAAGAGACATGGAGGAGCTCTTCGATCTTGTATCCCAGGCAGGTATGACCCTAACCCTGAGTAGCATCCTGCCATCACCCAGAATGATACCACAGTACAAGGACAAAATGATTGACTTCAACAATTGGCTAAGCTTCTGGTGTCATTCTAAGGGGATCCAGTATTTTTCTGCCTGGGACAACATGATCGACAAACCACAATGCTTTGCCAGAGATGGCCTGCACCTGTCACCCTTAGGATTCCAGATACTGGCTAAGGCTCTTGCCACCCCTATAGTGCCTTTTTTAGGCAAGGTTCAAATGACAAATTCGCCACCGTAACAGGTACAAGCAAGCAAAATCTGAGGGTAGAATCTCAATGCTAGAAGTCTAAATCTCAAAATGCACTCACTCGAGGCACTCCTTAAAATGGAGAACATTGACATCTGTGCAGTGACAGAGACCTGGTTCAAAGCTCCAGAGAACACCCCTGCATTACCAGGCTACAATTCATACCACACCTTTCGGCCACCTAACTCAGAATGAAGCACTAAAGGTGGAGATGTGTCCATATTCATTAAGGATATCCACAACTCCAGGCTAGTTGCACAGCATAATGCATCCGAGATTATCCAAGTGCAACTAACGCTGGACAAGACCGCAATCCAAATTATAGCTTGCTACAGACCCCCACCATACCCCAGGATTCACACTCCTCATTTCTTGATACACTGGAAAGTATTAGGGTACAACCCAACACCCTAACAATGGGCGATTTCAACTACCCCACCATTAACTGGAAAAACTACTCATGTACCAACTCTTTTGCTCAACGTTTTCTAGAATTCATAAATTCCAACACCTTGGATCAGCTTAGTCACACCCCCACCAGGGCCAGTAATATCCTAGACCTGGTCATTACCAACATGGGAAACTGGTGTTCCACACCAGAGGTCAATTCCTCATTGGTCAGATCCGACCACAAGCTAATCAGCCTAGACATCCACATCCCATCCCCACCCCCAGTTAGGGAAACCATTGTAAAAAACTTCTCCAAAGCCAACTTCACACTGCTTAAGACAGAACTGGCAAACTTCATGACACCCATGCAAACGAACAATAGAGGTATGACTGCCAAATCCTACACAAATGCACTTTATAAGCACTTACACGAGTGCATGGCTCATGCTATCCCTAATAGAACCAGGATGTTATCCTCCAAAAAATGGAAGCCTCTGTCATAAACAAACTCTAAAACAGAAGAAAGAAACTGTTGCAAAAAAGAGTAAAATCCAATGACTAGAGGAACTCCCTGGTCAACCTCATTAAGAAGCTGAGATCCTTCATAAAATCCTCCAAAGCTAGTTACGAAAACAAAATTGCCACTGACTCTAAAGACAACCACACAGCATTCTATAGTTATGTCAAGAATCTAAATGGGAACACTCAGATCTGCTCTGAGTTACAGCACAATGGCACTAAATATACAGAACCAAATGATATTGCCAAGATCCTAGCAGATAGGTCCAGTGCTAACTTTACCCCCCCTTCACCCCCTAGAGGGCCCATCTCTATACCGGAATATATGTATATATATATATATATATATATATATATATATATATATATATATATATATATAATCATGGCTGCACAGGTAAAAAACACACTCTCCAAAGCCAAGAACACAGCATCCATGGGACCTGACAATATCCCAGGCTGTGTTCTACATGAACTACAGAATGAACTGGCACCCTACCTAAGTACCATGTTCAGTCATAGCCTCACCTCAGGCTTTGTACCCACTGAATGGGGCACAGTGACGGTTATCCCACTGCACAAAGGGGGAGCCATGACGGACCCCGGGAACTACCACCCCATTAGCCTGACGAGCCTGGTCTGCAAGGCCATGGAATGTATCATTGTGGAACTCATAAACAAAGACATTAGTAATCTCCAAACTCTGGACCCTACCCATTTTGGATTTGTAAAAGGCAGATCATGTCTCCTAAACCTGATTGACTTCTTTGAAGCAGTCACTAAAGCCATAGATGAGGGTAAAATGGTTCACACAGCTTATCTAGATCTCTCCAAGGCTTTCAACACCATCCCCCACTCTGGAATTATAGATAAGCTCACTAAACTAGGTATAAATCCATATGTCACAAGATGGGTTGCCAACTGGCTCATGGACAGAACCCACACTGTGAAAGTAGCGGATTCCAAATCCAACATCAGACCAGTGACAAGTGGAGTACCACAGGGTTCAGTCCTGGGTCCTCTCCTGTTTGGTATCTACTTCTCTGAAGTGCAGGCCAACACAGAAGGTCTTTGGCTAACAAAGTTTGCAGATGACTGCAAACTAGGAGCCATAATCGAAACTCCTAATGATGTGGACAAACTACAAAAGGGCCTCACTGAGTCAGATACCTGGTGTCAAAGCCATGGTCTGAAGCTCAATGCCAAAAAGTGTATTGTCATCCCCTTTGGTAAAAACTCTGTACCCATGAACTACCACATAGCTGGTAGTCTACTTAATGCCGAAAATGTGATAAAAGACCTTGGGACACAGGTGGACAGAAGTCTCTCCTTTGATAATCACATCACCACAGCAGTCAGGAAATCCTTCTACATGGCTCATCTCATCACAAAAGGATTCTCAGCCAGAAAAAAAGAGGTCATTGTTCCCCTCTACTCATCACTCATTAGACCCATTATAGAGTACAACGCCCCTTTTGGTATGTACCTCACAAGACATCTACAACAACTGGAAAGACCACAGAAATACCTCACAAAGAGGATTACTGGCCTCAAACAGATGCCCTATGCAGACCGTCTCAAAAAACTGCAGCTTTACTCCATCACATTTCGCCTACTCAGGGGCGATCTCTGCCTAACATACAAAGCTATGTCAAACCCAGAGCTGTTGGACATGTTCCACTTAAAGAAATCCCAATCCCTCTGAGCTACAGACTCTAGGGACCTAACCCTTGTCACCACAATAAACAGAACATGCTGGAGGGATAGATTCCTGTCCCAGAGACTTCCCATACTCTGGAACAGGCTACCTATCTATGTCAAACAGAGCTCCTCATTAGCACTCTTCAAGAAAAATCTTGATGATTGGATGGGAAATGGGAAATTCACCCCGGGGATCACTTCTGTGGCTCTGCTCGACAGGGGCACAGGAAAATAATTTTCTTGGGTGGCGAAAGCCAGGGTACATTTTTTGGCTAGGCTTGTATGGGCCTTAGGGCCGATAGCCTAGTACCTACCTATGAACCTATGAACCTATAAGTAAAATGTCCTATGGAGACTGCCTCAAGGCTCTATTCCAGTATTTTGTCTCCAACAGGCTTTTGAGGGGAGATCTATGCTTGACATACAGGGAATTGTCATACCCCACTCTGATAGACCTCCTACATATCCAAAAAAAACCCAGCATCAGAATGACCCAATCTAAATGCTTAAACCTTGCCTGTGATATACGTAGGACATGCTCAAGAGACAGGTATGTATCCCAGAGATTACCTGGTGTCTGGAACAGGCTACCCATCCATGTGAAGCAGAGCTCCTCCCTAACCCAATTCAAGTGCAACCTGGACAATTGGATGGGGAACAGGAAATTCATCCCTGGTTTGGCACTTATGTCTCTAATGGGCACAGGCAACCTGTAAATGGTACATCTCCCAGGACCTAGCTTGGAAATATTTCATCTCCCAAGCCCCTGCTTACACTTATCAAGGGTGTCAGAACTTGTCAGAGAGTTGGGATGCACAGTTAGGCTTAAAAAGGCCCTTGTGGTCATTAACCTAGTAAACACCTATGAACCTATGAAGAAAAACAGAATGAATTTTAGGGCATTGTTTAATGCAAATGCCAGAAGCTTAAAAGATTCACTCAGAGGACATTGGTATTTGTGTGATTAGTGAAGCTTGGCAAAGGATGCAGAAGGAGCTCTGAAACAAATTATAAGATATATATATATATATATATATATATATATATATATATATATATATATATATATATGTATATATATGTGTTACTCTGAATGGTACGCCTATGTTTGACAGTAGAATTTACTCAAAAACCCTATGTGTGTGTGTGTGTGTGTGTGTGTGTGTGTGTGTGTGTGTGTGTGTGTGTGTGTGTGTGTTTGTGTGTCTGTGCGCCACGTGTGTGTGTGTGTGTGTGTGTGTGTGTGTGTGTGTGTGTGTGTGTGTGTGTGTGTGTGTGTGAGTGTCTGTGCACACGTGTCTGTATGCAACAGAGAGAGACAGTGTGAGAGAAAGAGAGAGGAAAAAAGTGTGTATTTGTTATGTTTTAGTGAACGACAGGCAGGCTTTATCAGATTTAATTTCTTGGCTAGGTGCATATTTACCATTGCCTTTTCAGATCACTTGAACAGATATTCATTTCGGAATCTCAAAACTAATTTTGTTAGTTCACAGCCAAGCTTAAAAGTAATACTTAGACTGTGACACAACAAACTAGGAATCATGGTTTTTGACTTTGTAACCCTGGTTGTAAGTTGAAATGATTATTTTCGTATTTGGTGGACCAATAGTCATTCCAGTCTATGAAGCTTATTTAACTCATTGCATAAGCATGACCTTTACAATATTCCTGTTGGTCACATGGTTGTGTGACTAATAAGACTCTGCAGAGTGCTTGGGTGGAGCTTATGTGAAAGCTATGTGAACGTCGCCAAATAGAGGCATGCCTTGAAACCTTAAGGGGTTGGTAATCTGGACTGAAGAAAGGAAATATAATTTCACTATAAGATGAAAATCAGGGATGACATAACAGAACAATTAGAGCAAACCAGTTTGTTAGTTAATATATAATACACTGAATCAGTATGTGGTTAATCATTTACTGACTTTCCTGATAGCATAATACTTTATTAAAATGCTTGTTATTATGATAGATATCCAAAAGTATCACTTTTTTATAACCTGTAATGCTGGAGGGTTTCAGCTTGTAATAGTCTAATAACTATCCAATGTTTCATGCCATTCATTCAAAAGGCAGATATGTTTAGTATTAAATTCAGTACTTGGATAACAACATATTTATTATTAAAGATAAAGCTATGTGATCCCTTAATAAGGAGCTGGAAGTAACTTACTAAGCTTAATTAGGACTTCCTGTGTATCTTTTAGGAGTAAGAGAATGTAAGTTTATCTTTTTAGTTTATTATAGGTCACTCACCTCAAATCATTAATTTTCTGTGTACATCGCCATGGAACCCTTTATCTCTAATGATGTCGGAAATCAGTACATTCATCCATATATAAAATATATCTTTTGTATTCCATCACTTGTCTCTCCTAAATTTTCATAAGCAGTAACTGTACTTAATGTTTCCATATCTGGGGTCCTTAGTTGTCATTTCCTGAAATTGTTAGACATTGACCTTACCTGTTTATAATGTGAAAGTATTCCTGGAAAGGTTTATATGTCTGTTCATTGCTACGTTCTCAAACTAAATTATGTTATCTGTATGTTTAGGTAATGAATGATGGAAAGTATGAGTCACGCTAGTTTTCCAAATGGATAAGAATGTTTTTTGATCAGAGTGACCAAGGCAGTCGCCAAAAGATCCCCACCTCTGCTCAGTAACATGACTTTCAAACTGATGTGGTTTATTGCCAATACACAAATGTCCTTTAGTATTTATTTTCATCTTAATTATTAACTTTATTTTCTCATCTGAAAACAATGTTCCTTTTTTTGCGTACATCACTTCTGTGACATTCTCTTACAGCAAAATACAAAAAAAAAGTATATTATAAGCATTAGTGTACCCTGTTTTTAGACATTATTTTACTGGGTGTGCATTGAGTAATTCCATCTCTTATTCAGTGAAATAACATTTTCCCAAGCATAAAGCTGACCTACACATTGTGGGAGGTGCCACCTCATCAAATCAGAGAGATTTTACAATCAGCTAAACAAGCAAACAATAAGGCACAATGATTACTACACTGCAACAGGTATTGTAAGGCATGCACACTTCACTTTCCTGGGAGTGTGGTTATATCTGTATAATGCACATCTACCTGCAGAGTGCCTTATTGCACTTAGCTTTTCTTCAACTAGACATGGCCAGTTTCTATCATCTATGTTATATATTGTGGGACATTTTCCTGTCTAGATTTTAAATGTGACTGCAGCTTTATGTTTTAGGTTGTCTGAATAAGTAGATATTGTGTAAGTGTAAAATTAAAGTAATAAAGATTGCTAAAGCTAAGAGGCATGTTCATGAAATCAAATGTATCTATGTAAGTTTGATTGTTGTAAATATTCATGCAATGTCCACCATACTGTATTTTAAGGTGTTGCTTGATAAATAATCCTGCTGTAATTATACTTCTCTATCAGAAAGTTATTTTAAATTTCTGAGTAGAGGTGTTTACTGTTTGTATGTGAATTTATCCTTTATGATGGAACGTTGGAGTGACAGTGTAACAGTTAGTAAGGTCACAGTCCTATAGATAGTATATTGAAAGTATATGGCTTCCTATCCATTTACCGAAGGTAGTTTTGGTGAATGTACAAAGACCAAATTATGTTTGAAAAACTTTGTTCATCTACAGTGGAGCTTTCCTCTTTCTCCAGTGTTGTGTGACCTCAGAGTTGGTATGTATAAGTTTGTTGGCATTGCAGGGGGCTTACTACAAAAAAAGTTTCTCAGATGTTCATTGAATATTGTTTCTGCAAAAAGTTTTCAAATATTTACATTCAATGAAATTGACTTTGATAAGTCAACATGAATCCAGAGTGTCTTTCGGCTTTTCACGGTTAGGGGCCACCACAGTGGAACTCCCATCTGCTAATGATTGGCAGTGGATTTTTACGGTGCCGAGTTGCCAGCCTGACGCTCAACCTTCAAAGAAGGCACGCCCATTCACGCACGCACCTATCTGCATGTCTTTAACATCACTCGACTATGGAACATGAATCCAGAGTGTATTACATAAAATTTTAAATGAGTAGACATATAGTTGTTTCAGAAATCGGATCAACATTTTCTTGCAAGTACATTAAAGGGTTGAGTTTCATTCCTACATTCCCCGCTTGTATATTGGATGACTTTGAAGAAGATGAAAATCTGATTTAAACAGGCACTACTTTTAGATAGCTCCAAAGGTAGGCATAAGTGGTCTTTGAATCATATGCTATTAAAATGTATAAAAAAGTAATTGTGG
Source organism: Protopterus annectens (assembly GCF_019279795.1). Classification (NCBI taxonomy): domain Eukaryota; kingdom Metazoa; phylum Chordata; order Ceratodontiformes; family Protopteridae; genus Protopterus; species Protopterus annectens. The sequence continues at coordinate 1,883,005,888 of NC_056741.1, forward strand.
ACCCATTGATGTGGCAGTTAGCAATAGTGTTTTACTAAACTTTAAGAAAACTCATCTTGGGAATGTAAAGCTCAATTCCTAACAAAGGCCAGCAATTGCGTTTAATGTAGAAATAACACTTTGAAATCAGATGTACCTTTATTGAGTTTAGATTAAATCTCAAAACCTTACAAAACTAAAGGAAGTATATTTAACATTTTTAAACTTTGTAAGTTGCCATTTTAGATGAAACTCCCACAAAGTATATGCATGCATGTATGCTTTTAAAAGCATATGAGATTTTTTTAGAGAGTTATTGTTCTATGTATAAATAACAGTTTCCCCTACCTTTTAAAAATTAATTTAACTTTTTAGTTCATTTTCTCTATGTTCCTCAGCTATAAGAGCATGGGAATGTCAATCATGGATTATTTGCCAAAGATAAAGAGAACATCTGGCAAGAATGTTGCTATTTCAGTGTTCTCTGGACATTATGTTACAATTGTCTTCATCAAAGCTTTCAGCTGTGTAACTAACTACAATGAAAAACAACAAGCTAGTCCTCATAGTGAAGGCAAATTTAAGCTGAGTCTTTTCACACTGCTGACATACGAAATCCAAACTAGAAACAATGTATACTCTTTTTAATATGCTTATGTAAATGGCAATCTGTTAATTGCATATCAGGCTTTAATGATATTATTAGATTTTTAACCCATTTCATTTTTTCACTAAGATTAAAAGCAGACTATGATGTAGAAACTATCCTACATTTGCCCACAAATCAATTTGTGTTGCAGTCAGTGTTAAGCAAGGACCTATTTTGATCAGTGCATACAAAAGATTTGTCGCACTGGTTATTGGTAACAGCAGCACTCATCTTGATTTGCATATTTTATAACCTTAAATAACTGCAAACTATTGCAGAATATAAGATATGACTGTATTATGCTAGACCTTGCAAAGAGCTTAAAGGGATACACTTTTGGAAGACGCTTAAGATAATTCTGCCCATGTTCAATCTTTTACTATTAAGTGAACTTAAAAAAGTAAGCCCCTGTACTATGAACTGTTTTTCTACCCAGTCATTCAGAAAGCTGTCTCAGTGCCTCATGTCTAGCACTGCAAGTCACCCCCAGCCTAATGGCCAAATTTCATCCAGGGCCAGTGATGATCTTAAGGGTGTCCTGGAGCATCTCTGTCCATCTTCTAGCTAGGGGTGCTGGTTCTTAAGACCGATTGTTTTTCTTTGTTCCCTCCTCCCATTTCTGTGGTTCCTGTGGTGAAGTCCAAGGCAGGCATGCAATGGATATGTGTGGCATTTCCTCATGGCTTTGCAGCAGCTCAGCCATGTCCCCATTCTTCTTTCCCCTTTTTGGACATCCCTCCTGACAATAATATCCCCAGTCTCCACTAGGGATCACCATCAGCGATTCCTATAGGACATCCCTCCTCCTCATAGATGGTAATGACCCATCCCTCCTTACTGGTCTGTCAGTCACTTGACCCTCTATCTCACCCACGTTGGCTGGGTTGTATTAAGGGCTTTATCCCTGTACACTGCGGCAGTGACTTACAGACTAACTTGGCAAGGTGACAGCAACACAATTTACCTTTATTGCTTTTGCATATTCTGAAAAGGAAGTATTCTTAGTTTATAGAAAGCTATAAACTTTAGTAATGTAATTAAAAAGAAATGTTGGCTTTTTTTCAAATTTCTACATCTAAAGTTAGGCATAATATCAGTGATTTGGTAGATTTTTTGTCTTACGTGCAAGTACTGTTAAGAAGCTCTGTAAAAGATCCAGTAATATGTTCCTGTTTATTTGCACAGTTGTTTTCGTAATTTAAATAAGCACCTGAGCAGAAAAAAAAAACACCTCCTTTAAGGACCAAGTAAAATAATATATAAAATATACAAAAAATGAATTAGAACTGATGAACCATGGTTCTTTGCACAAAATCTAACAATGTATGTAACAAAACAAGTAAGTCAAAGATTTATAGTTACCAGTAGTGCAAAAATACTAGCAGAAAGAATTATAAATACCGATACAATTTGCCATGCAACAAGCAGGATTTATTAATTTAGGTGAGTCTCAGTCAGTATATAATAAAAACAGTAGAGCCTATGATTGCAAAATAAAACAGAACATACTACCTAAGAGACAATGAAAATGACAACACAAAAGGAAGAGATGACGTCAAAAAAGGTAAAAAGTGAATGTGCTCATTCCTTGAGTGAGTGAATGAGTGTGTGTGTGTGTGTGTGTGTGTGTGTGTGTGTGTGTGTGTGTGTGTGTGTGTGTGTGTGTGTGTGTGTGTTGAAGTGGGGCATGTTAAACGACAACAAAATATGAATTGTATACAGCTCTACCACAACTCCTCTAAGCTCATGATCACAATTGCCTGACAAATATTTTTCATAACTGACCTCTGTACGCATGGTAACAAAGAGCACAAAAACTGCAAAATCATCACCCACTACCTGACCCGTAGCTCTAAAATGAAAGCAAAGGCTAGTACTGGCCATGTCCAGGCCAATCTAATGTAAACGCCAGAGAGGGCAGTTTTCCGAAGATGTAATCACTGCCCCTACAGTTTTCTGATGAAATGACCCAGTTTAATTTCATAACAAAATTATGGATATCCTAGTGTTTTTACTTATGGAAAGGTACCTACCTACAGGACATGTAAGGCTTGCTTGAGCAAATTCCTAACTGATTGTTTGCTTGATAAGAATATCCATGATGTACAGTCTAATAACTAACAGATTTTAGAGAAGTCTCATGACACAAATGGAACATGCCAGTATTCATTCCAAGATTCGGGAAGTGTGATGCTTTGAAGTGGGGAGTGTTCACTCTGAGGGATGTTCACATACTTGTGCAACTTCCTGTTGTACCAACTATGGAGTTGCAAATTGAGGTGTCACATGGAACATGGTAAAATGGAAATTCTCCATCACTGAAACTGTTTTGTCTGAAAGGCAGTAGTTGCAATGTAGGGAGTTTCCTCTTTCTTCCATTCCACACTAGCTATTGAGACTGGCTGTTATAAGTGCAGGATACATAGACCACATCCTGTCATATTGTACAGCAAAGATCCTTCATGTCCAAATAAGTTTATATATAATTTGGATTAAATAAAAGTATTATTTATTAGTTATAAATAATATACATATGTTACAAAAGATATACATCAAATACCTGGAAGAACTAGGAATTTGTGCCAGGTGGTTTTGATTCAAGCTACATTTTCCATAGCTGTTAGCTGCTGAATATTAGCACTCCACCAAAATACTTTTCTGAGAAAATTGATGAAGATATTACCTTTGATTTTTGTTGGTGAGATGATTATTTCAGGTTAATTCTAGGGCTATTACATTGCTCATTTACTTTAACTATCACAAAGTTATGATTAACTTCCATTGCAAACATTAGCGTATCGCAATAAAATGTTTTGATGATTTGTAAGTCGAAAGTGTACCTATGATGCCGTTTTATGTTTGTAATGGCTAGAATATGTTTCTTGTTTGTAATAAGATTTATAATCAGGTCTGCTGATTACATCATGAATTTTCTGTTAACTCCCAAAGCTTCACTTGGACAGCGACAGTGACAGTTGTCACATTTGAGGCTCACAATATCTATATTTGCCAAAACTGAATTTATACATGCTGAACTTGAATTAGCTAATAGACAGGAAGTTTAACCTAGAATACTTCAGAAAAAAAATTTAAATATTAAGAAGCCTATGACAATGCCACAATAACATAATGTAAAAACGTATGGCTCCATGACACAGAGGGATGGAATTCTGACTCCAGCCTAGGTGACTGCAGTTTGATCATCAGGCCTTATGTTGGCAGAACAAGGCAGGGGGAGGAGTGAAGGGGTGTGGCCCACTCATTCCTCCTTGGGGGAAGGAGGGATTTGCATGCACTCAGGGGCACACAGGACTGTGTGATTTTTATTTCCCCCAATGGAGATAACAAATACCACCACTCATACTTTAAAGGGAGAATCAGAGTAGCTTGGAGGGAATGCATCTTTTTTTCCATTAATATATGGAAACCGCCTGACCATAAACAAATTACAGCAGGAACACCTTCCACAAGGGAATGTCCCTTTAAGGCTGCTTCACCTTTCAATATTAACCTTAGGAGCTACAAATCTACCTCTGACGTATTATATCCCCTATGCTTCTTCCATGCTTATATCATGCACAGGGTCTTTCATCCAAAATATCACAATTTGGTGGATTCCTGGTTGTGTGTGATCTGTTGTTGCTGCATCTGATATTTGATTGTATTGTGGTTTCTAACAGTAATCAGAACTATTAAGAACAAGTCATGTGGTATAACAGAAATAAATGGGATATATAACTGTAATGAAAGGAATCTATCACTATGTCTGCACACATTTAGTACATACACTGAAAGAAGGGAGGTGAAAGGAATCTATCACTACACTGCTGGAATTTTATATATATATATATATATATATATATATATATATATATATATATATATTTCAGTAGATTGATGAAAGTGCAATATTTTGAAAGTTGAAACAACAAACCAACTACTGCGCATGTCTCACAGCACTTGGACATTATGAACAGAGATTGCACACAGCACAAAAGAAGAGTTACTACATTTAAATATTTAATTTAAAATAAAAGTATATAATTTTCAATGTTCTTTTGCCCCCCCTGCACCCCACACACCCCCTGATAATTATATATATCAACTCCAAGATCGCACTACAGTGGAGAAAATAGTAAATTTTCCAGTCCTCACTGTACCATGATCTCATCCAGAAAAGTTGAAAAATATATATTTTTACCTTAAATCAACTGTAGCTGTTGTTTTGTTTTGTCCATGATCTCCTAAGGAAGGAAGCAGCTTTCCTAAGGAAGTAGACCCTTCCCTTCCATCCTAACCCTCCAGGAACCCTATCTTTTTCGATACACTCATCTGTCTTAACATCAGCATCCCATTCTTGCAGTTAGTTCCATTTGTCTACCACTCTCTCCAACAGGGAAACATTTGCTTATCTAATTTAAAATGTGATCCATCAATATAACTGTCATGCCACCCCATTTCTCTGCTTTCTGTTCAGTATAATCATACTATACCCCTCGCCATGGCTTTATAAACATGTATCCTGTGGCCCATCTATATCATTCTGTCCACTAAGAAGAAGTTAAACTCAGTAAGCCTTTCTTCATGCATCATTCTCTCTGCTCCTGTCATCAATCTCACTGTATTTTTTTTGCATCCATTCTATCTCTCTATGTAAGACTACCCACTCTATAGGCAGCATTCTAGCTGTGGCCATTTCTGTGCCTGTGTCTGACCAATATATGACATGCAGGATTACAGACAACACTGCTGTCATCAATTTAAATGTGAAGGTCAGAGGCTGCAGTCTCATAATCAGCACCACTGACCACAAAATTAATACAGAAAGGGGCAGCTATGTGGCACAGAGGGGTAAAGCCCAGTGGTGCAGGTGACCCAGGTTCAAGCATAGGTTCTGATGCCTATAGGAGCTAGATGATAAGGATGGGAGTGAATGCCACTGCCAGGTCACCCTTCCTAGGGGGATGGAAAGAGGTTGTTCTGACCTGCCATAAAGGTGGCAATCAGTGAGAGCATTAGGTATTAAGGGGAGTTTGAGCTGTAAAGCCAGTGCTGTCATGATACATATGCTCCAGGCAGGGGAATTTGTCATGTGGAGGCACACTTACCCTTGGAGACAGTAATGACAGACCTCAAAGAACTGTTAAGGCTGTGGTCTCAAGGAGCGAGGGTAAGCCGCCACCTATGCCATGCAAAAGCTAGCCAATACCTTACTGTCAGACTCTAGCTGTGAATCAAAGGGTTAATTGGGATTACTGGACAGGATAAAATAGGTCATAGATCTCTTGCCTGTCCTAGAAATGCCAAATTCATCATCTGGACAAATGGATCTGTTGGGTGACAGACATTCAGCCACTAGGTGAGGTACTGGGAAAAAAATAAAAATATTTCATGAAAGGTAATTGGCCTTAAAAGCATATGGATATCATTACCTCAGGTTATGACCAGTATCTGCCATTAAAAAAAAATAAGTTTTACATTATACATGTACAGAACAGAGTTGTAACTGGTGGCTTCCTAAGATCTTACCTACCTCAGTCACAGCCCAGTGCTTTCCAGAGCAATATTATGAACAATAACACACATTCACTAAATTGTTTTTCATACATATACAAACAAAATGTTTCCCTGGAGGGGCTACTGATATTTAGTAGGTCAAGCCTCTTATTCTTCTATCTTCTTGGTACCTCCTGCTACAAGGTAGACAGATCTGAACATCTCACATACAGAATGCTCTTGCAGTGAGCCAACCAATACAGGTTCATAGGCTCATAGGTAAGTACTAGGCTAGCTGCTGTCATGCGCTGTTGTAAGCGTACCCTGTTTCCATTACAACGATGAGAATCAAACCCTTCACCTTGGTTAAGGTGTTTACCTTAAAGACACATTATACCAACCCACAACCCATATATTAAATTATAGTAACGTATTAACCAAATAGTCTCTTCTTAAAATGATGAATTTCAACAATCACATTAAGTTATCAATGGTTACCCTTATAAACTAAAAAGTACAATGCCAACCACAAGCTTTTGTAGTTGAATAAATGGAAGCACTTTACTTAACAGAAAAACAGGCAAATTAATAGCAAATAACAAGTAAATAAGAAAACAGGCTATGACTACACAGGGAAGAATAATGAAGCTATTTTAAACAAATCTTTAGCAATACAATAACTCTTAACTGCATTCAAATAATCCCATTCCAACTACTTTTTGGAGAGCTTGTAATCTAACTACCAATAAGTCTCTATAAACATTCAGGAGGTGCAGGTGATACACAGGCAAATTATTAAAGTTTGAGCTCAGTGACTGTAGAAAAGCAGGCTGCATTTCCTTTTGTACAGTCCCAGCAAAAATGCTTTAGAGGTTTCTGGTTTTATCGCAGTTCATTATGTCCATAATCTAGAATAAAGAGGAAAGTACAGTAGTTCTAATTTAGCTTTCTTTGCAGCTTGAGGCTACCAAGTTCAAACACCATTGCCTAGTTCCAAGAAGAAATATGATGGAATAAATAAAGATAATCTCCTCTTTCTGTGGTTTGCTTTATTTGTTAATGCTTCTAAACCATAACTTTTCTATTCACTGTGGCATTGATATGTTCTCTTTTACCTCTGCCATAACCTATGCTGTGTTGAACAGCATGCCAGGCAAAGGGAACATGTCTAAGGGGCTTTAGCACCCATCATTCAAGTTTTATGTTTGCCATGCATACCTTAATCAAGGAGGGAATCATACTCTTGTGGGTTGCTATTTTGGTAACTTGGTGCCTTAGAAAATAATGAACAGATTCATAATTCATAGCAGATTCAGAATGAATCTACAGTGTTGAAATCTCAAACTGTGGAAGTCCTTATAAAATAATACACTGAAACACTGTGGAAGCACATAAAATGTGTTAATGTAAATACTAGGGGACTACACTCCTACTACTGTGGAGTGTTTCATATGCTACAACACCCCCAGACTTTGAACATATCAATTCCATGATCACAGTATCGTGGGGATTCAGGAAAAGCCCCAGTTTTAGTAATAAGTGCTGTGGTAAACAGAGGCTATTTACACAATGAGGCAATTTGCAACTCAGAAACATGCAAGTCACAAAGAGAAAAAAACTCATTAACTAGTTTGCATGATTTTAATCACCCTTAAATACCACTTGTACATGTTCCCAAAGTAACTGCAGTGGTGGTGCTGCGGTAGCATTGTCGCCTCACAATAAGACGTTGTCCTGTTCGATTCTCAGCTAAAGCGTCTTCTGTGTGGAGACATGCGTGAATGGGCGTACCTTCATTGAAGGTTGTGCGTCAGGGCCGGCAACTTGGCACGTAAAAATCTACTGCCAATCATTAGCGGACTGGAGTTCCGCTGTGGCGACCCCTAACCGGGAAAAGCCGAAAAACACAACAACATTATCCCAAAGTAGTTAACACTGGCAGTCCACACATTGTGTTGGCATAGGCACCCCTCCCCCATTCACTCTCCCTCACAAACACATCTCAGACTCTACCTGTTTTGGAGGAATGGCCCTATTTTCAGACCTGATTTACCACTGCACATGCATGACTTTTTGTAGTAGAATTTTGCAATACAATTCATTAAATTATACATATTTTACCCTGTCATTTTGATATTCTGCTAACATTTCCCATCATTTTTGTTACTCTGTTTTTTAAAGCATATTTCTGAATAGTATCTCACATTCCTCCTGGAAGTGGAATTATGTGCACATGCACACGTAGTTATCTTTTTTTTTTTGTTGTTGTTGTCCATTCAGTTTGCTTTCGGATATTTTTTCACTGTCCGTTATGATACTTATTTTTAAAATTAAAATGCATGCATTTATATAGAGTTTACATTTGAGACTTCTTCTGCATTATGAACCTGTTATTCAGTTATGCCTTTATTTCGCATTCATTTCTTCCTTAGATTTTGACCACTGTTTACCTGTGTTGGTCCTTCCATAGGGCTTGGTGATGAATGATTTACAACAGATGCATACAGTCCCACTACTATCCATAGAATATCTGTCATAGCATACCCCCTTTGACTGCTGGGGAAAGTGCAGGCTTCATGTTTTACAGTAAAATCCATTTAAAAAAACTGCAGAAACCTAATTTCCCTCACTGCTGTCACTACAGAAAAAGAACATCTGGAGAAGAAAAGACCCTTTCCTCTCCTGCCTGCCTGTCTTCTCTTACCCATGTTTACTCCTGAACTTTGATAACTAGTGTCATAGTCATAAATTGAGAGACTGGAAAACCTTTTAAAAGAAAGAAAATGTGCTAGTTTACCTCCTCTATTTTGGCTACCAAACATGAATGATAACTTCCTCAGAATTTATAACTGGCTGTACAAGTCCTGTGTAGTAGTCAGTACAACACAGAATTAAAGGAAGGGGCAGCACAGTGGAGCAGTAGATTATATTGTCACCTCACAGCAAGAGTTTCTCTGGTTCAGTTCTCATCTGTGGTGCATTCTGTGTGGAGTATGCATGTCCTCCCTGTGTTCATGAATGTTCTCCTAATGCTTCAGTTTCATCCCACATTCCAAAGACATGCAGTAGGTGGAATGGATACTCTAAATTGGCCATATGTGTAAGTGTGCGGGGCAAGGAAGTGGTATGAAAGAACAACTGTGGCAGAGTGAACCTTATCACTAGGTGAGTGTCACTGTTGAAGTGACACCCCGCCCCTTGTGCAAATGCACTTCTGGATGGATGGATGGTTTGATACTCTGTTTTGACTTATGATGCCATTTTGGGTGGAGCTCATTTGCTACATTCATATGCATACTATTAGTCAGCTAGTGCACACTTTCTGAGTGAGTTGTTTCCAGTTTACTCTGCTTATGTTGTTGTTAACCAGCAAGAACTAGTACTATATTAGTAAATGAATCTTTCCATTCTCACTCCTTGAAGATAAATTGCATACTACAGGTCAATTAAAGAACAAGAACAGATGAAAAGACATTCATACAGTATCATGTTACAAAAGGCTAACAAAACACCATAGTTTCTGAATGGCAGGGATTGTCAAACTTGGTAGTCATATGCAACTGGGCTTCATGTTTCAACAGTTTTAATTATTGATTTGAGTAGTTGTATAAAAATGCTGTCTGAAAGAAACTGTCTTAAGATGCCTGCTTGAAAGTATCTGAAGAAGAAACAATACCCACAGTACAGTGTATGGATGTATGTGTGTGTGTATATATATATATATATATATATATATATATATATATATATATATGTGTGTGTGTGTGTGTGTGTGTGTGCGCGTGCGCCCGTGCATGTCTATATCTGTCTGCATACCAAAAGCAATATTAATACACCACATGAAGGGTTTTGAAGATATATCATTAAGGACTTTTAAGTAATTCTAAATTTAAGTAAAACTATTTTTAAACTAGTAAAAGTCGCTGCTTATTTAATTTGTACTTTTTTTATTTGTAGTCATCTTTTGTTGACTGGATTAGTCCCCCTAGGCTAGAGGCCTCTAGATAGGGGTGACCCAAGGAGGTATTTCTACTGTTAGGAGAAATTTGGTTAGGGCATCATAATGCCATGGGGTCTTTTCCATCCACCTGAACTACCACCAACTCAAGCAGGTGGCACCTTGGTTTAACATTTCATCTGAAGGATGGCACACTCAGGAGTGCAGCACCCTCCTTAATGCTGCACTGCAGTGTCAGCAATCCAATCACCTGAGCAGGAATAGAAGAAGAGGCCATAGCCCTCTGGTCTTCCAGCACCAAAGACGAGTGTGCTATCTCAGCTGTTGCACCACAGACGGTGCCAGTTATTCCGTTATCATAAAGTGAAGTACAGTAGGTCTTCAATAATGACATAAGGCTAGTGAATGTGAACTATCCCATTACTTAATCTTGGGTATGAATTTCCTGCTATTACTGTAAAGGGTATAGTTACTTATGTCACTATTTCTTATCTGGAGGTGAATTCAAGGAAGATCACTGATTTATAGGTACTAGGCTAGCTGCTGTTTTGGACCATTTTAAGCCTATCCAATGTCCCTTAGTGAGAATCAAACCCTGTACTTCTTGTTTGTAAAGTTAGCACCTTAACCATTATACTAACCCCACATCCTGTTTATGTCAACCCCAACCCCCTTGACCTCAGATGCTAACAGCAAATTCATCATATTACTGTATTACTGTTTTCAGCATTTTATCGTTTGCAGTCTTCAGTCATCTAGGCACTATTTCTTAGTCCTTATTCAGTATTGAAAGAAGCTAGATTAAAAAAAGACTGCAACAATACTGTACAACAAAATAAACCCAGCAGATCACCAGTAGCTATTTTATTATTACAGGCAACCATAGACAATGAACAAAGTAAAAAAAACACACACACACACACACACACACACACACACACACACACACACACACACACTCTCTCTCTCTCTCTCTCTCACACACACACACACACACACACACACACACACACACACACACACACATACACACTCTCTCTCTCTCACACACACACACACACACTCTCTCTCTCTCACACACACACACATACACACACTCTCTCTCTCTCTCACACACACACACATACACACACACTCTCTCTCTCTCTCACACACACACACACACACACACACACACACACACACACACACACACACACACTCTCTCTCTCACACATACATACACACACACACACACACACACACACACACACACACACACACACCAATAAAAACAATTAAAATAGCAAATTGACAATATGGAGTCAAAATTTAGCCATTGAGGCAACAAGGATGAAATGCTACAACAGCCTGTAGCAGCAGGAAAATGCCATTCTAGCCTGAAAATGAATTCCAATGAATAAAAATAATAGCAGTCAAAAAAAAAGACCCCCCCCCGAATTGCACATAAAGCTAGACAATGATAGTGAAGATGACAAAGCACTGTAACTCAACTGCATAAGCTGAAAATACCAAATACCAGACAAAACAGATGCTTTACATTAAGTAATAGTAAAAGCTTGGACTTTTTAAAATATGCATCTCCTTCTAGTTTATAGCTGTTGAATGTTCATCTTGGCTACATTTTCTTCCTATACAACTAACATCATTGGAACATTATGGTAACTTTACAGAACATTTGAAGCAATGAATGCAAAATTTTAATTTTCACAGCTTTACTTTAGAATTGTATAGAAAAACCCAAGTTGTAGTGCTTCTTTATCTTGCTGGCGATGATGTTGTTAAGGTATTTAGTATTATGTGGTGGTGCAGCGGTAGCGTTGTTGCCTCACAGCAAGAGGTTCTCCCGTTTGATTCTCGGCTTGGGTTGGGAGTGCTTTTTGTGTGGAGTCTGCATGTCCTCCCCGCAGTCGAGTGGGTGTTCGAAAGACATGCGTTGAATGGGCATGCCTTCGTTGAAGGTTGGGCATTGGGCTGGCAACTCGACACCATAAAAAACAACTGCCAATCATTAGCGGACCAGAGTTCTGCTGTGGCAACCCCTAACCAGGAAAAGCTGAAAGACAAACAACAACAATCCTACTGAAGAATGGCAGCATGATTTATAGTTTTCTAGTTTGGATAGTCATGTGTTTAGCCTTATTGACCAATATGGAGCATAGACAGCAGCACGGATATTGACAATACTTTGAGGCTGAGTCAATTATTTTCATTTATTTTTTTAATGAAGTTATGGTGGTACTACACTTAACTTCCAACAGTAATTTGTTCCAGTAACAGGATGAAGAAAGGATCAAGAACATTTTACTCACTGAAGTCTTAAAATAAAGAATTTTAAAAATAAATTGTTACTTCTAAGGATCTGGTTATGATTTTGAATTGCAAGCCATAGTTGAGTCCTTAGAACTGGAACATTTAGTGCTTTGTAAGTCAAGTGCAACCAGACTGTTATGTATCTGTAGACTACAGTATGTAAACCAAGATAATTCAAAATATCACTGCAATACATTTAACTGCATTAAGGTATCCTCTTCATAAATTTTCTCAGTATGCTATCCAGTGACAAAAGCTCGCCTGTAGTTGAGATTAAAAATGAACTACCGCAATGATTTAAATATAAAAAGCACTTGCCATGCATATTTACACCATTTATTTTTTCACTGGGAGCCAGGATTCACAGGAATCTGTTGATATCAAAGATCTATAGACAAAAACATCTGTCTATGTCTGCAAACTGGGTGCTATTATAAATTCCTTGGCGGATGCTTGTATCATCAAAGAGGGGCTTGGCAGAACCAAAAAGGCTTGATATACCTACCATCACCTTAAGCTTAATGCCAACAAATTTAGTAGAAAACTGACTTTGTGAAACAAGTCTGTCCTACCAGTTACCACATCAGCAGGACCACTGCTTAAGATAGACACATTCATTAGAGCTACAGATAATTTCATTGACAATAAACTATCATGTTGTCATCAGGCATCAGCTATAGCTAATAAATTCCACAACCTTGCCCAATTAATGATCCTAATAATGTCAGTCAAGTCTAAGGATGTCATACCTGTTATTCTGTCCTTTTCAGGCCAATCACAGAATATTACACAGCATCTGGAATGCAATGCTCCAAAAACCTTGACAAGCTAGAAGGACTGCAACATTTTCTGACTCTAAAATAAACAAATAAATAGAAATAAAATACTAAGTTCCCCTTAGAAAAGCAAGACAGTTTTAGTACCTCCAAGTTGCAATGTCTTGCACCGGTGATGCTGTGTGGTTATTTCTGCCCTGCCTTCTAGGCTATGAAAGGTCATGTCCCACTACAGTTTGTCTCTCTACCGCAGAAACACTATTAATACGAAGCCCTCAACATCCATTACAATATAAAAACAGACCTACTGGAATGATATGTGCCTCACCCCAAAAAATTCTTTATTTACGGAACACACTCCTCTTGCATGTGACACGTGTCATTGTCATCCTTCATGCTGTCTAGAGAATTGTTGGTTACTAAAAAAATGTATTCCTGGAGAAAACAATATTGCCTAATTGAGAAAGGTGACAAATTTGCCTACTAAACTTTATGGGTTCCATGGTTAGGCTCTGTGTGTTCACCCAGGCTACCCACCCAGTAATACCCATGAACCTACATACATAAACACTGTGGTTTTAGGAATTTACATGAGTCACTGCTCTGAGATAGAAATAAATGTGGCACAAAATAATGACCAAGTAAGAAGTAATTTTTTTGTCAAAATCTGAATTTAGTATGGAAAAATTGTCAATGTGTATACAGCAGCAAAATTAATTAATATTCAAATGAAAGAACATGAGGAAGGCTTAGAAATGTGCAAAATTAAAATGAACCTAAAGCTTCTTGATAATACTGTAAAGACCAAGCAGGATGCAAGAAATGTTTCAAACACTGTGACAGCACTGACATTGTAAGTCTTAACTATGAACAACAGTAAATACCCAGAACTGTGACGTGTTCAGGCAAGGAAGTATTATGTTGTTCAGGTGAGGGTGTCAGTCTGACAGAAAGTTATATCCAGTTCCTGTAACCAGTCAAGGCAGTATGTACAGCCCAAACATTTCTGTCAGGTATGCAAGTTTAGGAAGAAGAGTTTTAAATAGTTTTGCAAATGACTGAACCAAGCAAGTCCCATGTCTGAACCATAAAAAGCAAATGCCTGACCTGATTATGAATGCTGTTGATCTGTGAATTTAAACTGTGCATCAGTTATTTTTGCTGGTCCCAAATACTTAACAGTTATGTCAGTATGACAGTCAGCAGACTGAAAAGCTGTGCATAAATGCTACGTTCATTACAGTTTTACTATACGGTGAGGCTGACTGTAGCACGTTATTGAAAATGCATTGAGAGGGCTGATCTGAAGAAATTCATTGAGTCAAATGATTCATTACAAATTTACTCTGGCCATAATCTGAAACAAGTGGGTCAACAAACGCTGTGTTGTGATTTTTAGTCAGAAAATGTTGCAGTCTTTTTAGTTGGGTAAGGTGATTTTGTGTACCAAAACAAAGAGTGCCATTTATTATTTCAAGTTGTGTCAGTTCAGCAGCCTACCATACTGGGACTTTGTGAAGGTAAAGTACTGGGAATTAAGGGAATTCATTGTTTAGTTTCAGGGGCAGTGCACCAGTAGGTGTGATGCAAATGGAGACGATGATACGCACGGCTTCAGAGACAATGATTTATGCAGTGGTAGAGTTAGTGGCGCTCACATTCACAGCAATGACGATTCACACATTCACAGAGGCAGAAATCTGCAACATCCTGCAGTACAGAACAAAAAGATTTGGGAGCAAAGAGCAATATATGGTGATGTGTGATCAAAAAACTAAATTGAAATATTGCATTTGATATTTTGAGCAGCTTACTCAGTTATTTGCTGAGCTTTTCAAAATTTCTGAATTTCATCAGCATACTAAAAACTACTTGGAGCTACAATTATTGAAAATATGATAGTAAAGAGATGGCAAGAAAAACATTCCTTTCCCATTTAAGTCTACTATACCCTTACTGGTGATAAAATTCATGTATTACAAGAACTAATATTCAAATCCAATGGATTTATAATGCCAGTCCAACTACGTGGCCTAATGTTGGAGAGAATGCATGAAGTACATTAAGGAATTGTTAAGTGTAAAGAAGTGTAAAGAAAGGGTGCATGACATAATGTTTTAGCCATAAAAGTCCAGATAGATTGAACTGATGGTGAAGATCTGTAAAATGTGTAACATGTGCTACAAGAAGAACTTCAAAGATGTTATGAAAGCTTATGAAATAATTTTAGATAGAACATGGAGTAAAGTTGATTCGGATTTATTTCAGTTCAGGAACAATCAGTATCTCATCTGTGTTATCTCCTACTTGAAGCACTTTGCAGTCATGTGGAAAAACAAACTGTCATAACAATGATGAAGTTCATTTTTATCCTAAATAGTATCCCTGTCATACTTACTTCAGATAATGGGGCATAGCTGAGTTCCAAGTTTTAACACATCTTTAGGAATTTCAGTACATAACATCTTTATCAATATGCCATGTCAAATGGTTAAGCCAAAAGACTTATCTAATCAGTAAAGAAAATTTTTAAAAAATGTATTGCCAGGTCAAATAAATACTGGTACCGTGCATTTATTTAACACAGAATCACTCCATATCAGTCCACAGAACCTTTATATTCACAGCTGCAGATGCAAACTCAGAACTCAAAATTTTATTTTCACTATCATACAGGCACCTCAGAGAGTACCTTATTTTAATGTGTAGGGCTTGTGATGACTCACTTTTGTAGGAAGGTTTGGGGCTTAGAGTATCTAGCCTGCATGGAAAATGAGTTGTTGAGATATCTCAGACAAAATTAAGGCACTACATGGCCCTCTGACAGAGCAGTGTCAAGACAGAACAGACTTCTAAATATCGTTGAAAACACTGACAACTACCCATGCTTTTGAAAACAGATTGGACAGGTTTTATGGTTTTGGCTTAGGCAATCTTCTAAACGATTCTTGTCCTTAGTCTGCAAGTTGAAGATGATGTGACAATGGTAGTGATTATGAGGAGAATGAGAACAAAGGTACAAGTGTCTCCTGTCCATCCAGAACAAAGCAAAATATGCAAACTATGTGGAAAGCACTTAAACAGAAACATATATATGGCTGAGACAGGCAGTTTAGACTTTACCTTTGCTTAAACCAAGAGAGACATTAGAATTCAGTAGACAAACACTTGGAACAAGAAAAAGCTGTTATGGTTAGAGACACTGACACACAATGATCCTACATTGTAAAAAATAAAAGAATGCTTAACATTGCGAAGGAACTGAAAACACTAATACTTAACTGTAGCAGTATCTCTCAGCTGTCCAGATTTTCGCATAATGTCCATGTTATTGCCTCGTATTTTTGGTCTGTTCCTCATAAAATTTGTGGTTTTCTGGCAAATCAGTGGGATGATCTGAGGGTTGAAGTCACCATATAATGACATACATCTGAGTTTCAGTCTACAAATCCTCAAAAAATGTATGTTAACACAAAGCCTTTTACTCTAGCACCTTTCTAAGTTTATAAGAGCAATATTTAAAATCCATCCCTATTATTGGGCCTTTGTCCCCCATTTTGTCAGGCTTTGTCCAGATTTCTTGCACTAAGAGGTTGGATTGTTTCAATTTAATGAAATGGCTCAAAAACTACCAATAAGGGACAGTTCAAGACAGGATGTACTGAAGATATCCTAGCCATAGAATGTTCTAGAGTATGATTTACACGTGCATCCTGATCTTGTCTGTGTAATAGCCAACTCCTCATTTGGCAGATAAGATGATAATACACTACCTGGTAATGAACAAAAATCAGTATGCTCTTAGAACATGTCATGGCTATACTGTCATTTACTAGTGATTGTAAAATATGTAGAAGTGCCAGAGCTATTACACAATATCCAGATGAATTGGTTATAGTGCATGCTATGATAGCAAGAACTGAGAAATAATGTTGTTATTAAAATCCAGTGCATATTTCAAATAGAGTTCTATTAATGTATATATGTTGAGTATATACCTGCTGCCAAAGAAGTGGTGTATGCCTGTCATATAACATACTTCTTAGTTTGTAACCGTAGTATAATCTAGATGTAAGATATACATACATATATACTATATATATATATATATATATATATATATATATATATATATGTATATGTATATATATATATATATGTATATGGATATGTATATATGTATATATATATATATATGTATATGTATATATGTATATATATATATATATATATATGTATATGTATATATGTATATGTATATATGTATATGTATATATATATATATATATATATATATATGTATATGTATATGTATATATGTATATATATATATATATATATATATATATATATATATATATGTATTTGTATGTATATGTATATATTTAATGAAAGCAGTATGTAATATTTATGGCAGCTTGTCTTTACAAATCTCATAATGCTGGTGTATGTCTCATGACTCTGTCTTGATATCTGGTTGCTTACCTGTTCGCTCCTGTCTGTGATTTAAGTCCTTAGCTGTACGTGCACTTGCACACTAACAATAATGCAGTTATTAAAGCACAATGAATGGCCTGAGTTAATTAATATTGTTAGTAATAATTAATAATAATGAATATAGTTAATTAATAGTCAATTAATATTGGTATGAGTTGTGCAGTATTTCCTCATGAATAATGGGTTAGACCCAGTGGCACAGTTGCTGTGCTTTAACATAACCACAGGTGGGTAAGTATTGCACATCCGACAGCTAATGTTTTAAACTGCTATTGTTTTGCATTACCGTGGTAACAATACTGCAGTAAATGTCTCTGAAAATGATCCCATCCCAGTGGTAAATCACATTTCAAAAGGAGAGCTGTATAAAGTGTGGCATATTTGGTGCCTGGCAGCCTGAGTGTAAAGTCATTGACAGTGTGAGAAGATCAAACGCATGCTGCATGAATCTCATCTTTGTTTCACGTTGTTGTTGCCTTGCAGTACTTATTAAAATGAAAGAATGTTGTGCAATTTAGTGAAACAACAGTGAAGGAGCCATAGCCTTACCTTTTTCAGTTCCCAGACTGGTACTCCCAACCCAAAGTTGAGGACCAAAAAAAGTGCTCTCCCACAATTTTAAAACCAAAAAAAAGTTGCACCCTTTTCACCCTGCCCTCCCTGTAGTGCTGGATAGACTCTTGCTTCCATTTAGTTGTAGGTATATTTTATAGCTTCCTTCATTTCTTGCTTATTGTTTCATTTAGTGAAGGCTTGCACTGATGTGAAAGAAGTTTTAGCTGTAGACTGGCGTGTACTCTATTAAAATCCTATTTTTTACATGTATATTACAGTTACCTGGATATAAAGCACCCATAAAGCAGCGTTGCCAGTGTGTGTTGACCTATACTGATTAGGGGTGCTGTAGTTTTATTTAGCAAGCAGGTTTAGTTGGAGAACAGTAACACAACTGATGAATCAGTGGTGTTTAATTACAGATGAATGTCTTTTACAAGTAAGTAGCAATTCAGATAGGAGAAACAATGTTATTATTTTCTGTAAGGTAAATGATTGTTAATAATACATATTTCGAATGTATTTGTATTTTCTTTGTAGTAAAATTCATATCAATCCATTTGTTTTTCTGATCTGTAATGCAGCAGCTATAAGGTAATAAAGCATTTTACATCCAGTTGTTGCACTATTTTTGGTAGTACTCTACATTTTTATTTAAAATACTTTGTTTTCTACGAAATTACATGGCTCACATTTTACTTGTAGGATTTTTATATCACAACTGCCTGCATCTGTTTGCTGCCGTGTCTATTTTCCATGTAGTACTTCAAAATTTGCACACTGGTAAATGATTCTTCTAAGTTTCTGACCAACTAGTTTCTTCAGTACGTAATATAATTGCACAATTGTTTTACCATCTTCAAAAATCAGTTTCATAGATTTCAGTCTTCATTCAATGGGATGTGTTTTGTACTGTCCCTATCTTTAAAAAATGTGTAGCTGAGTGCAAACATTGTACTAACAGACTGGGAAAAGTAAACACCTGGTGGCGGGGATGTAGCTAGGTATGCCGTGTACTCTACAGCATGCTGTTTTTCTAATAATGTATTTGTCTTTTCGGCTTTTCCCGGTTAGGGGTCGCCACAGCGGAACTCTGGTCCGCTAATGATTGGCAGTCGATTTTTATGGTGCCGAGTTGCCAGCCTGACGCCCAACCTTCAGCGAAGGCATGCCCATTCACACATGTCTTTCCGAGACCACTCGACCGTGGGGAGGACGTAATAATTTATTTTGTGCAAATAAATGTATTATCATTTAAATAAAAATATGAAGCACTTATCATAGTTTTTGGTGATATATATATATATATATATATATATATATATATATATATATATTTATGACCTTTTTTTTAACGCCTGGTTGACTAAATAGATTTTTACACAAGACTAAACTGACTAGGGTTGGGAGGGCTACAGCTGTGGGAGAAAGGGGACTACATTCCAGAATATGACATACCATTTTCAAAACATTCTATTAGGATGCATACATGTCCGACTGAAATAGCATTAATTTTCCTTAGTAATATTTAAAATGTTTTAATTAGAACAAACCAATCTAATGAGATGACTGAAAGCCTCTATTTATTTTAGTTCTTTTAGAGGGTTTTCTACAACATGACTCATCAAACATTATTTTGTTAGTAATGGCAGTTTAATAAACACTTTTATGTACTATTTTAGGAATGTCAGCACATAATATTTTCCATAAATAGTATTTGCTCAGATAGATTATTGAGTAAAAGCTATCAGTTTCACAATTTTTCTGGCATTGTGCCTATATTTCATACATAACTGCTTTAGTAATCCCCCACTGTATGTACAGTTGTCCTGAGCCCAGACTGTGGAAGGATGAGTCAGCCTTTTAACAAGCTCTTTACTTCTCTGACTGCTGCGTCATCAAAACTTACACAGTGGGCCAGCATTCATGATGCAGAAATGCTGCTTCACTCATCAGCCAAAATTATATTTTTCAGACCAGGCTTGTTGACATTTTGAAACCCACAACAAAAAGCACCAGTTAGTGTACATCTGAATCCAATAGTAGGTCCCATGATCAAAGGCAGTGACAATCAGCATAAGCGTCATACATATGTAATGGTTTAACTAAAGCTGTTTCTGTTTTCCATTTAAAAATCTTTGTCAGGAAATGTTAGGACATTTACAAATCCAAAATAATTTACAGATGCTTTCATTTTTCTTAAAGTAATATAGTAAAGAACTATGCCAGAAAAATACTTAACAAAAGAAAATTCCGTATATGGAAACCAATATTAAACTAAAAATTCATTAAAATGTCCTGGCTATGGGTCAATGACATGTAAGCCTGGCATTTCACCAGGCAAAAGTTCTCAGCAAGTCATTATTTTACTAGTATGTTAATTATGTTACTGCCACAAGAATAATGCTAAGGTAATAATATATTTAGTGGGGAACCATATTGCACTGCAATTTTTAAAGAAAAGTTGTATAATAAAATGCTGTTTATTGTTTTGCAACAATAGTACTGCTGTTTGCTGTTTCATTCAGAGTTGCCTATGTCATACCTGAAAAGGTTTACTTGAATCAGTGTGCTCAATCAGTTTAGAAATAAATGAAGTAAAACAGCAAGGTTTAATTTATTTTTCAGTTTTATTTTGTGATAGCTTTGCAAGGTGCGGATAGTGGAAATGGTACAAATGGTAGACAGTAGCTTTTTTCTTTTTTGTACTGTGCAACTGCACATAGGTTCAATAACCTACTTATATGCACACTACAACTAACAGATGCAAGTAAATGTTGCAGGAATAAACCATCTGTCTATCTGGTTTCACAATGAATTTACTAATTTATCTGTGAGTGTACATATATTATATACAATTTTATAACATTTATTTCATAATCTAATTTTCAGTAACATCTCATCAAATAAAACTGTTTCAGTAAACAAGAGAGGGATCAAACCATCTAGAGACATCATATACGAATACAGGTGATATTACTTACCCCTTTCATATGCTAAGGAATTCCCTTTAAGAACTGTAACTCAGCACATGGTTTAATAAGAGAGTAAGGCAATCATTTATTAGCATACATCTTCAGTGCCATTTTTCTGTCTCAGACGTCTGGTACAGTGTTAGGACTTCATTAGGTGTAGACAACATTTTAGCTTTTCAAGATCCATTGGCAAAGAGGGATAAAGCCCTGCCTATGACTCCTGCAATCCAATTCAGCTAGTGGCTTTGGCACCTGCCATCGCTAGTGCCATGGCTAGTGCGAAGACGGAAAGGAATGACAAGGTTTAGGCTGCTCACCTTTTCTCAGATGAGCATGAGAGAGGGAGGGAATGGGGGTCTGTGCGCAGTCTCCATGGTTCAAGTCCTGGTGGAGATGGAGCTAACACAAAGGGCAGGCCTTGGGATGCATGAGGACTTGTTCCCTGCAAAAATGATCTTTCTGATTATTATTCTTTCCCTGTGGCTTTCATTATTTCTTTAAATTGTATGGTTTTGAATTAGTTCACTGTATTAAATGCCTTGAATCTTTTCAGCAATCTAAAGAAAAATATAAGAAGAAAAGGGAAATTAATGGTACCCCTCATTTAATATAAAAAGAAAGAATAAACAGTTCTTAGAGAAATACAGTGAACTGTTGGAACCTATGTTTGCCGCAAATGAAATTTATAAAAATATAAGACTTTTCCTTCTGACAGCCATACATTTATGTGAAATTAGACCTGAAATGTGCAGTTTAATGAAGTGCGTCCTTACTCCTGAAAAAAAAAAGGATGAAGATATTATATACAACTAGTAAGCTTATTAATATCATTGTAATCCTAAACCTGGCGAGCTGATTCAGAAATAAGGTTTGGAGTATGGAGTGTGACAGCTTCAAGAATCTGTGACTGACTGTGACATTAAAATCATTTTAATCCTAAAGCTGGTGAACTGATTCAAAAATAAGGTTTGGAGTATGGTGTGTGACAGCTTCAAGAACCTGTGACTGACTGTGACTGAGTAAAGAAAATTAGTCTAACAATATAATAATGAACTGGCATTGCAGCACATTTTGAGAGTAAGGATGGTGCAGGAAATGCATACAAAGAAGACTGTTTCCGGAAAGTAATTTAATTTTTAAGAGTATCTTAAATATTGCTTTATTAGTGCAAGCAGAACAAAGAAATAGGCAAGTTTTATGCACTGGAAGATATCAGAATTCAAGGATATGACTATAAAGGTTGAAATCCAAGGTGTAAAGACAGCAGCAAATACATATCACAGGTGCCTTGGTAAGGATTCATGTTGAGTTACTGAAGGTCATTTCAGCAAACATAAAAAAAATGAAAACCATTTGCCAAAACCAACTTTGATGAACAACTTAATTGTTTTTTTTTTTGCAGGGGGTCACCCCCATACCCCCCCAGATGTATATACGCCAACTCCAAGGTCACACAACAGTGGAGAAAAAAAGCAAACTCTACTATCGCCTTATGTTCGATTGCATGATGTGTTCACCTTACTAAACAACATTAAATTATTGTTTACAAAATTAATTTCTGTATTATTTTTTTAAAAGTGCATCCACACTGTAAAGTTGTCTAAACTAGTCAGTATAAGGGTCTATATGATTAAGAAAGAGAGAGGGAGAAAAGAGAGTTTTTTTGCTTCAGCAGCTGTGACTGCACAGTTCATGAGACATTTATTTTGCTCTTGGTCTGTCTTTCTTGTGTCAACTTAAACTACTTAAGAAAACCCTCATAAGCATGTTTGCAGCTACCAGTCCAGGCATCAGCGCATGCATTAAATAATGAAGGCCTTCTTAGGCAGATATCTCTTTGCAATGACAACTTTTATGCTTCCTTGTTTCCCTAGCCTGTTACAAATACCGTGACTAGAAAGAATAAATAACTAGCCTGACACAAAGGGACAGAGGGTACACATTTTCCTTGCACCCTGTGGATTTATACACAGGAAGGCAAGGATTCCACAGCTTTTCTGTGTGTCTTATTCACCTGGATGCATCCCACAGCAGGTCAGTGAATCTTAATGTTTTGTATACATTCCACAGCAGATCACTGTTCCTTACTTACCAAGATGCATTCTATAACAATCAATGTATCGTATTTACCTGGATGCAGAGAGCATGTCAATGTATCTCACTCACCTGGATGCATACAGCATGTCAATATTTCTCAGTCACCTGGATGCATAGAGAATGTCAATGTATCTCACTCACCTGGATGCATACAGCATGTCAGTGTATCTCAGTCACCTGGGAGCATACAGAATATCAGTGTATCTCACTCACCTGGGTGCATATAGCATGATGGTGTATCTCAGTCACCTGGATGTATACAGAATGTGAGTGTGTCTCACTCATCTGGATGCATACAGTATGTCATTGTATCTCAGTTACCTGGATGCTAGAGCATGTCGGTGTATCTCACTCACCTGGGTGCTTACAGCATGTTAGTGTATCTCAGTCACCTGGATGCATACAGCATGTTAGTGTATCTCAGTCACCTGGATACATACAGCATGTCAGTGTATCTCACTCACCTGGATGCATACGGCATGATGGTGTATCTCAGTCATCTGGATGTATACAGCATGTGAGTGTGTCTCACTCATCTGGATGAATACAATATGTCATTGTATCTCAATTACCCAGATACTAGAGCATGTTGGTGTATCTCACTCACCTGGGTACTTACAGTATGTTAGTGTATCTCAGACACCTGGATGCATACAGCATGTTAGTGTATCTCAGTTACCTGGATGCTAGAGCATGTCTGTGTATCTCACTCACCTGGGTGCTTACAGCATGTCAGTGTATCTCACTCACCTGGATGCATACAGCATGTCAGTGTATTTCAGTCGCCTGGATGCATACACCATGTCAGTGTACCTCACTTACCAGGGTGCATACAGTATGTCAGTGTACCTCACTCACCTGGATACTAGAGCATCTCAGTGTATCTCACTCACCTAGGTGCATAGGGCATTGTGGTGAATCTCACTCATCTGAGTGCATACAGCATGTCAGTGTATCTCACTCACCTGGGTGCACACAGCATGTCTGTGTATATCAGTCACCTGGATACATACAGCATGTTGGTGTATCTCACTCACCTGGATGTCTAGAGCATGTCAAGTAATACTTTATTTTTACTCTTGTCTTGGTGGGCTCTGCTCCGTTCACCCTCGCTAATGCTTGGGCTCTCTCCGCTTCCCTGCCCTGCCCCTTATTCCCTCCCTCCCCCACTACCTCTACATTTATAGTAATCACAGCCACACCCACAGCTCACCCTCACATCACCTCCACCAAGCTAGATCACATTATACTACACCAACTTGCTCCACAAAAAATACTCCCAATCACTCTCATTCCCATTAGGCATTTTTTACATCACCCACACTACTTACCCATCCACATATTGTGCAACCCTATAATTCCTATTCAGATGCCCACCTAGTACCATCTTAAACTTTATAACCATGCTTATCACACAACTAAGTCTAGTCTGTCTTCTCATAATTCTTTATAACACCACAAGTTATCACTCTAGCATTATGCCTAAACTTAGTAGCACAACACTACGTTATGCACTCTCATATACAGACACCACACATTATAATAATATCTGTCCACAATTGTTCAAGAACTACATAACGGACCACTTTGGAACTAAACACATATGCTCTCATTCCTACTCCAAAAAAACACAATACTTTCTCACACTCCTCACCAAACTCCAACATCTGTATCACCATTTTAACACCAAGCTCACCATAAGTGGGGATATCCTCCCCAACCCAGGCCCAAATCCATCCTGTCCAACACAAACTGCTCCAACACAAATGTCAGAACATAACACTCCCACTATCTTCATCCCTGGGCAAATCAACAACAGCAGCAAAACCATCTTTTAATGCTAAATATTAATATTAGAAGTATCAAAAATAAAATACCTGAACTCCAGGCCACAATACCACACTACTCCCCAGACATAGTTGCTTTAACAGAAACCTGGCTAAACAGCTAACTCAGACATTCTCCCCACTGGCTACAATATCATTAGACAAGACAGACCACTTTGTAAAGGGGGTGGAACTGCCTTACTGTGTAAGTCCGACTTAACTGTACGCCAGTTACCAAACTCCTACCCCTCCCCCATTAATTGGGACATACTTATCTCACAACTTCAACTTCACCCTAAAAAGGTCATCACTACAATTGTGATCTATATTCCACCTGGTAATACACGTGCTAGCCTTGAAGACTTCTTATCCTGGTGTTCTTCCACATGCTCACAAGAAACACTTATTCTGGGGGATTTCAACCTAGATTGGTTCACCTGCATATCAGAACCACCAAGTAGTCTAATATATTTCCATGGCTACCAGCAGCTAGTCCAAATTCCAACTAGATGTGATAAAATAATCTAAAAAGGAATCCATCCTTGACTGGGTCCTAACTAACAACCCCACATTGTACTCCTACGCAGGCAGTCTCCCAGATACCCTAAGTGACCACAACATAATATACTTTATACATAGTAGAACAAGCATATGCAAAACCACTAACTATATATCCACTAGAAACACAAAAAAAAATCTCTCCTGAGGTCCTCAATACTTTACTCTGTAACTGTGACTGGAACCCCCCCAAAAAAAAAAAACCCTCCCACTTGACCAGGCTGTAGCATATTTCAACAAAACATTTCTACAACACCTAGACAGTGTCGCTCCATTGCGCAAAATCAAGGTTAGAACCTCTACAAACCCCTGGCTCAGTAAAGAAACCAAACAAATCCTCACGTCCAGAGACACTGCCTGGCTTTACTATAAAAAAAACAAAGAAACACAAAGCCTAACTAAGTACCAAGAACTGAGCAACCGTGCAAAAAATGCATTAGGCTTGACAAAAAATCCTACTACATGACATTACAAACTAAATACCAACACAACCCCCCAAAATTTTGGAAAAATGTAAACCAGCTACTAAAACCCACCCAAAAGGCTACCCCCAAACCAACCACCCCTGACACTAAAGTTCCCATCGAAACACAATTCAACTCCCACTTTGTGAACTCAATTCTATCCTAGTATCACAGGACAGTTCCTTCCTCACTATCCCCCCAACACAAATAACACTAATACAAGCTTTACCCTCAAAACAGTTTCCACCACTTCAATCAAAAGCATGCTCTCCAAACTAAAAACCTCATCAACAGCAACTGACCTGCTCCCCAGCTATTTCTTGAAACTCACAGCAGATGCTATTGCTATCCCAATCTCCACTCTCATAAACAGCTCAATTGTTGAAAACTATGGGCCCAAACTCTGTAAAATATCCTATGTTACACCCATACATAAAGGTGCGACCTCCACTGAACTTAATAACTACAGACCCATTGCTTTACTCTCCCCCCTGGCCAAAATCCTAGAAAATTGCATCCATACCCAGATGCTAAAATATCTCCTAGACAGCAACATCCTGTCACCTACTCAGCATGGTTTCAGACCTGCCCATAGTACCACTACAGCCCTCCTCTGCTTCATAGACACAGTAAAACGTCTCAAAAATGAAGGCCTGCAGGTGTCAACTCTTTTTTTTGGATATGTCCAAAGCATTTGACACAATCCCGCACCAAATCCTGCTAAACAAACTAAACCAGTATCACCTATCAAATTCCACTCTTACCTGGTTCCAAAGCTACTTAACTGACAGGTACCAAGCTTTGAAATGGGAAAATTCTCTCTCCTCAGCTGTCCATAACTATAGGAGTCCCACAGGGTTCTATCTTAGGACCACTACTATTCATAATATTCACAAATGACCTCCATACCTCCACACAGCATGCATCTATCATTCAGTATGCAGATGACACTACCTTAATCTGTGCTGCACAAAACATTCCACCCTCCTGCAAACAACTCAACTAGCATTCTCTGACATTGAAAACTACCTAACCAAAGCCCAACTTATCCTCAATCCAAAGAAAACTCAGCTTATGATTATAACCAGTTCTAACAAAAACACTGATAACAGTCAATTCGCTATCTACTCCACAAATGCTACTCCAATCACTCCAGTGGCACAGACCAAGCTATTGGGAATAACCATAGACTCCCACCTAAAATTTGATAGTCATCTCAACTTAACTATTAAAAAAGTACATGCCAAACTGGGATCACTCTACCGTATCAAACCATTTCTTACCAACAACACAAGATCAGCCATTGCTCGCTTCCAACTTCTATCCACCCTACTCTATGCATCTCCCATTCTGACTAATCTCAACAAAACTGAACTAAGTAAAATGGAAGCCTGCTATAACAGAATTGCCCGCTTTGCTGTAAATTGCTCATATAGAACTCATCGCTGTACTGCTTTGAGACAGCTCCACTGGCTTGAACTGCCCAACCTCCTCACCTACAATCAGCTCTGCCTCTGTCATTCTATCTATTACCTCTCCATTAAGTGGTCTGCCCTCAAAAACCTAGTACAACATCACTCAGCCAAAAGGCCTGTTAAATCATCAAGCAAACTACTACTAGAAGTCACCAACACCTACAATAGCTTTGCAGATGCACTATATAGTAGTTCAGTGGCTACAAAATGGAACTCTGTCCCTACTAGCATTCAAAACACATCATCCAAAGCCTCCTTTAAAGACCTCATCAGGCAACATCTCAAGCAAAGTTGGCAGTGCCATGATTGCTCTCCAGGCTAGTGAAAGCGGATAAGGTACATATACTAAACCTAGAGAACTTGATTAAGATTGAAAACTATTCTCACAAACATTGGCTAATCTACAATGTATGTACTGTACCTGTGTACTATGTATGTATTCTACCCATGTTCCAAATTTCAGCTGTACACCACAAATCTATTAAGTACCTTTATTTTTAAATTAATATTTTTTTGTTTGTTCTCTCCACTGTAACTGTTGATGTGCTGCATACCACTGTAAAAACATGTATTTTGTGCCTCAACAGAGGCACAGCAAAATAATGGGTATAGTTCCCCATACTAAAGGGGTGGCGTAAGCCACAAAACTATGGGCTAGGCTTGTAAATGCCCTCGGGCAGATAGCCTAGTATGAACCTATGAACCTATGTAGTTTGTATGTATACTGATCATGTCTAAATGTATCTGTAATTTTTCTATGTGGAGCTTTTCTCCCTGGGCCTCTGCTGATAAAGGGCCTTTTCGGCTCAGTCAGCCACCCCCGGTTAACAAATGTAAAATAATAATAAATGTCAGTGTATCTCACTTGCGCAAATGTTAGAGCATGTCAGTGTATCTCACTCACCTGAATGCTTACAGCATGTCGGTGTATCTTAGTCAACTGGATGCATACACCATGTTGGTGTATCTCACTCACCTGGATGTCTAGAGCATGTCAGTGTATCTCACTTGCCTAAATGTTAGAGCATGTCAGTGTATCTCACTCACCTGGATGCTTACAGTATGTCAGTGTATCTTAGTCAAGTGAATGCATACAGCATGTTGATGTATCTCAGTTACCTGGATGCATTCAGCATGTTGATGTATCTCAGTTACCTGGATGCATACAGCGTGCCAGTGTATCTCACTCCCCTGGACACAAATGACACCATTCATCTTGCATCTCGTATATAAAAAATGTAAACAAATAAATGTGCAGGTACCAAACTTCAGAGATTGCCAAAGTAATCCTAGAATGTCATTGTTCTGAAATGTACAGCCACAATGCCTGCAGGTACACTTAATTGTAAAGGCTAATTTCTGTTTTGTTAAGCAATAATTTAGTCATGACTATCCTGTGACAGCTGAAACCATGTTTATCAGCAACCACACTGCTTTATCCATAAGGCTAAGGCTAGAGTGGCTAGGCACCATCAGCAGCTACATTGGACTTTACCCATCTTCAGGGGTAATGTTATTGTTTCAGTTTCTGTTTAAAGAAAGCATTTCAAAGATGGCGTTCACTCATTGTTTTGATGTTTGCATTTAATCAAGCTTAGAGTCCTACTGTAGACCTTCTATAAGCTTGCCGCCTATCAGGCTGGGTTCATAAACCATGTTACCTAGCCAGTTGTTGAGTCCACTATTAAATGTTTTCATACCTTCTGCTTTTCTTCTTTTATACGGGATATCATTACATAACAGTCTTTTTCTATAAGGGAGCACATTCTATAACAGTCTATTTAACAGTCTATTCTTTAAGGAAGAGCATTCTATAACAATCTATTTTATAAGGGAGCACATTCTATAACAGTCTATTCTTTAAGGGAGAGCATTCTATAACAGCCTATTCTTTAAGAGAGCACATTCTATAACAGTCTATTCTTTAAGGCAGCGCATTCTATAACAGTCTATTCTATAAGGGAGCACATTCTGTAACAGTCTATTCTTTAAGGGAGCGCATTCTATAACAGCCTATTCTTTAAGGGAGCACATTCTAT
Organism: Protopterus annectens; assembly: GCF_019279795.1. Lineage (NCBI taxonomy): Eukaryota > Metazoa > Chordata > Ceratodontiformes > Protopteridae > Protopterus > Protopterus annectens. The sequence continues at coordinate 1,883,035,545 of NC_056741.1, forward strand.
AACAGTCTATTCTTTAAGGGAGTGCATTCTATAACAGTCTATTCTTTAAGGCAGCGCATTCTGTAACAGTCTATTCTATAAGGGAGCACATTCTGTAACAGTCTATTCTTTAAGGGAGCGCATTCTATAACAGCTTATTCTTTAAGGGAGCACATTCTGTAACAGTCTATTCTTTAAGAGAGCGCATTCTATAACAGTCTATTCTTTAAGGCAGCGCATTCTATAACAGTCTGTTCTATAAGGGAGCGCATTCTATAACAGTCTTTTCTTTAAGGGAGCGCATTCTATAACAGTCTTTTCCTTAAGGGAGCGTATTCTACAACAGTCTTTTCCTTAAGGGAGTGCATTCTATAACAGCCTTTTCTTTAAGGGAGCACATTCTATAACAGTCTTTTCTTTAAGGGAGCGCATTCTATAACAGTCTTTTCTTTAAGGGAGCACATTCTATAACAGTCTTTTCCTTAAGGGAGCGCATTCTACAACAGTCTATTCTTTAAGGGAGAGATTTTTATAAATGTCCTGCTCTGCGATGGAAATAAGTTTTTTAATCATTGTTACATGATTGGGAAGATCAATAAAGCCTTTTGTTTGTTCCAAGATTCTCTAGATTGATTTTTATCTTAAATTCCCATATTAGCCACCAGCCTAGTATTATGCACACACTTGCGAAATAGTAACAAGTCACTTACTTTTATAGACCTATGTTATTCAATAGATGGACAGCATTTAACATCTTTTGTAACCATTTCTTATCTTGAATAATTTGCTTCATAAAAATACCGCTGTACTCTTTTTAACCTTTTAAGCTGTTCACAAATTTAACAACTTATACCTGTATTCAGACCAAACAAAAGAGCTGGCCAGTGTCTGTACTCCTATGCTACTGCAAAACTGTGGAATGCCTTATGTACAAATATCACTGCCATTGAATGTTTCAAGAAATTTAAGCTTAGACTAAAAAGTAGCTTCTTAACTCTCGTATGTGCCATTACACCTTGATAAACAGGTAAACTCCTCCTCCTTCCACTCTAACATTCCGTCTGCTGCTTATTCTCCATTTTAACCAAGCACACCCTCCTTCTTCCCACTTCCTATCTCATCCACCCAACTCTCACCTTCCCCTTTATAATTATACTCACTCCTCACAACTTTTTACTACCTGACTGCTTTATTTCCCCTTCTCTTACCCTTTTTCCTTTACCTCCCTAACTATTCTACCATACTATTTTAATGTTCTGATTTTCCATCCTTAAACTGTAAACAATTCTACCTTATAGATGTTAAAATTGGTGTACTGCTCTTTGATATTGCACCAATTCTTGATAATAACAACTAAGTTAATAACTATGTTGCTACAATGTTCTACTGTTTTACAAAATCAATTTCAGTTGTATGTCTTTATGTATATATGTTTTCTATCCAGTCAATTTATTTTCCTTATGTAATTGTAAGCATAACATAATTTGTTGGAGCTTTTCTCCCCAGGCCTCCACTGAAAATGGATTTCTGAACCAGTCGGACTTTCCCGGTCACCAAATGTCAATAAATAAATAAGAAAAGACAGTTGTACAGTATTCAGTGAGTGGTCTAAATACTGCCTCATAGAGTGGCAATAGTACTTTTTGCCACTACTAGAAACAGTATACATGACCTTAATAGCCATGCAACATTCCCTAACAACAGTCCTTGCATAGATTACTATCCATAAACATCCCAACAGTAGTCATATTTTCCAGAACCATGTTATTTATACCATATGGGTATAGCATGGACATTTAGTTATAAAATGGATAACCCTAGATTTTTTTGCATTGAACTCCACAGCTTTATTTGTTAATCAATGCTCTAATATATCCTCAAAGCCTTGCATCCTAAACTGATCACCAGATTAGAAGTAATAGTCCCCACTTTACTGAGCCAAATCTTTCTATATGTTTTATAGTCAGACATAAAAATAGTAAAGTGATGTGGCCCAAGCACTGACCTCCTTGACTTCTACACTTTTAATTTGGGATAATTGTTTTTCTTTCGGCTTTTCCCGGTTAGGGGTCGCCACAGTGGAACTCCGACCTGCTAATGATTGGCAGTAGACTTTTATGGTGCCGAGGTGCCAGCTCGACACCCAACCTTCAATGAAGGCATGCCCATTCATGCATGTCTTTCGAACGCCACTCGACCACGGGGAGGACATGCAGACTCCACACAGAAGGCGCTCCAGCTGAGAATCGAATGGGAGAGCCTCTTGTTGTGAGGCGACAACACTACCACTGCACCGGTATATTTCTAATTTTAACCTTGCATTTTTTTTTCCTGAAGCCAATTTCCTACCCGTCTGATAAAATATTCATTAGTAATACTTTACTTCATGCTGCTCAATATTTTCACATGTGGTACAGAGTCAAAAGTGCTATCCATGTCCAGATACAAAACATTTACCATAAATCCCTGATACAAAGCTTCTCAAACTAACTGATAAAAACTAATAACGTTTGTTAAATAAGAGTGACCTTCCATGCATCCACACTGACAAATGTCCAGTCCAGAGCATGTAGTTTCAGATGTAGAGTCTCTTAAAATGTATTTAAAACATTGTCCAGTATACAGGTCAGGGTTACTGAACATTAATCATCGAGGGCAGTAGAAGTACCCCTTTTAGGAACTGGTACACCTATTTCAAGATAGGCTGGACACATTCAGATTTAAGAATTTAAGACAATACTGAAATAAGTAAAGAAACAAGGGATCAGAGAGTTTATAATGTTTGACAGGGAAAAAAAACATTTTGAGACCTTTGGGTACAGCTGCTGTTGTAGGTTTAATGAATATGATAACCTTCTCCGTAGTCTCTTTTGATATAGTAGGACATAATGCTGAATCATGAAACAGAGCTAATGGTCCACTGGGACTTAAATTGATTTTTAGTTGCTAAATTTTGTCAGCAAATTTATTAACACAAAGTTAGCTTCATTTACTAGGACTCCATTGTGGTCCACAACTTTACTTGATTGATTTTGTTTTCTATAGCTCCTTAGAGGTTTAAATAGTGCCTTTTTATCATACCTCTCAACTTCATAGCACATATAATCTGGACAAAGTCAAAACTAATGGGGAGACAAAGGCCCAAAATAAGGACACATTTTAAATATTGTTTGCATAATCTTAGAAAGTTAGAATAAAAGGTTTTGTGTTACCATGCATTTTCTGATGGATAAGAAGCCTGAAACTTAAATAGCTGTCATTATTTAGTGAATTCAGTCCTCAGTGATTTGCCAGAAGATGACACGTTTTATGAGGAACAGACCAAACATATGAGGCAAATTCTGGATATTGAAAAGCTGGACAGTTGAGAGCTATGGATACTGTATGTTCATTCAGTTTAATCTTAAGTCCTATGTCTGTCTAGCAGAATGTAGGCACTTGTAGATGTGTAGACACTTTTCAGCCATGACAATAAACACTGACGATCCAACAGCCCTGGAGAAACATTCCACAAAAATGTCCAGTGAGGTTCTTTAGCCATTCACTTAGCTTCTGTATCGCAATTACACTGCAGCTATAACTTTAGTGATGTACCTCTGAAGAGTGCAAGTGTCTGACTTCTCCCAATTTCTCCAATAATTCTACTGATTACAGAACCATACACAAGGGAAAAAGATATGACCTATACCACACTGACGAGTGCAGGTGTTGATAACAGCATGCTTGGCTAACATCAAAGACTTAAACAATATTACTTTAATAAACTCTAATCATATCCTGACTTAGGAATGAGGTCCATTTCTGTCATACTATTAGAAACCAAAAAGACTTGGAAAAATGAAACAAATATATGCCACTGAGCTACTGTATGTTGTAGTGTATGTGGTATGGTATTTTCTATTATGATTTTCTTTTTGGATTCTGACTTCAGCTTGTTTTATTCACAATGCACATTACAGTCTTCTTTTTTTGATTTGCATGGCTGTATTTGTCTGTGCCACCTGTTTTCATGTAGAAAAGTAAGCTGTATTTTAAAGCGTCTCTGTAAATGATAAACATGTCTACATGATGAGGGCAGTAGAAGTACCCCTTTTAAAAATTGGTGCCACCATCACCTATTTCAAGATTGGCTGGACAAATCCAAACAAACAAAAGACTGCATCAAAAAATTAATCCATAATAACAGCTTAGAAAATTGGCAAGCTCATGTGGATTTTTGTTAATGAGTGTTTGGTGATCCATTAAAAAAGGTTTTGTTTTCTTGTTTTTCCCCCTCTGCAAAGCTATCTAGCCCTCTATATTTCATTTTGTAAGGAGATGGATGGCAAAGCTATCAGCCTGTCTGAAGTTGCACTGCCTTTTTAAAAACAATAAAAAAATGAAGTATTTTCCAGGCTTATTTAATTTCCCATGAAATTGCTAAAACTGGTACTGCATTTAGATCATAGCAAATGCGTAAAGACTTGTGACCCTGTTGCATCTGAACTCTACTCATTCAGACTGAGTAATAAAGATGTTTTTTAATGGTAAACAGCACAGAATAAGTTATCTCTTACTATGCAGGCATGCTTTTGTTTTCTGTCTGGCAAAGATTATGCAGTTTAACTTCCTATTTGAAACGAATCTGCCTTGAAATGCTGAAAGGAGTCGGAGTGCAGCAATCAATGAGCGCAGTCACAAGCTAAGTCAAGCCAAGTTTCGAGGATGCAAATGCTTTTGAGACACAGATACCCTGAATTCATTTCCTTTCTATGCAAGAGCTTTCCTGGGAAGTAATCCACAGAATGGCAAAGCAGCATTGTGTAACAGACTTGGCACCCTTTTCACTTTCCAAGAACCTGTTGTGGTATTCCTTACAAACAGACCTGACTGTATGTTTTGCTGTTTAAATGGAGTCTGTACTTGCGTAAAAAAATGTGCGGATACAAACATGATTTTAGTTAGTCATTTCATTTCTTAACATAAGTAAGGTAATCCAAAGAAACATTTTCGGCCACTACCTGAGCAAGAGAGACATTCAGATATCATGCAATGTAGTACATAAAATTAATAAAAACTTAGAATGTGCTTTATTCATACCAATATTATGTTATGTTATGTTACGTTACATTACATGTGTGTGTCTGTGCAGATATGTGTATTATATATACTTGTCATGAAATACCAAAATCAAAATATCAAATCTTAAAATATCCATTAAAAAATGATAGTACAAAATACTTAAAATTCATAATATTGAATCACAAAATAGCAAATAATTCTCTCCCGCTAAAAATACCCTGTATCATATACCTCAACAAAAATGCTATGATTACATGTCATCTTGGTAATGGCACTGTTAGGGAAAGGGCTTTTAGTAACATAATGTGTAAGGTTTGTTTTAAAGATAGGTTTAGAGTTAGCACACATGAGTTAGCTGGGTGGAGGGTGGGGGATGAACGACAAAAGGACACAGAACGCCAACTCATTTTCCTGCCTGCTCCTTCTTGCAAGCACTATAACAAATGAGGATTTTTTCATTTGAGCAGTCCAATGTACTTTTGATATTTTGTGCTTTCATTGTTTTTCACCCCAGAATAACTTTTCAGTGTGTTGAGCTGTAATCATTTATGTGTGTATATGTAAAAATAACAAAATGCTGAACCGAAAATGTCCACAACTTCTTTTATTGTTAAATACTAAGCACTTTCATTATTAAAATTAATAGAACTTCCTCAGATGAGCAATTTATTTATTTGTTTGTTCATTTTATTGTTTTTATTGTTTTTATTTGCTTTCCTTGTTTTATCCTGTCATGCTGGAATATTGTGCCTTAAGCCTATTTAAGGTGTTTCACTTTCATCACCAAAGCAGTATAACACAGATCACATTAGCAGGGTACTACTGACTGCCTCTTAGATGGCCTAGTTCCAGTAATGGACCTGATTAATCTAACAACATCTTTCTGCTCTGACCCCACCTCCCCCCACCCCATTCCTGAACTCACTGAGCAGTTAATTCTGCTCTTGTAACATTGTAGGTCTTCAGTTCAAACTGTTGTTCATTGTTTTGCCCAATGCTGAAGCTGGGCTAACTGTCTTGTAGTCTCATTGGTTGCTCCTTTCTCTTCTTTTGTAGCTGAGCACCGTCATTGCTTGCTTCCAGCTGCCATGGCTCAACTCTTCCATAAGAGCTATGTTGAATAGTTATGGTAGAATTTGTACCAACACCCAGCATCCATTTTTTAGAATTCTCAGTGGCATCATGTCCGCTCCCTATTCCTTTTCTTACTTCATACTCCCCGGTGCTCTTTCAATTTCTGCTGTTATTGTCTCCTCATTTCATTTATTTATTGGTTCAACCCTGTGCTGCTTTCCCAAATTATCCTGTTCTACATCATTAGGTGAGCATCAGTACCAACTATTTGTTTAAATTTTTCACTGGTTTCTTGGCCTTCTTGTGGTTTTAAGCCTCTCATGTTAGTTCAAATATTTCTCCTACTGCCTTCATACTTTCTCCTGCATAGCCGAAGAAGGCCTTCTTTCTGCTGCTAACATTTTATCAGTTTCCCACTTTGTCTTCTTAATTTATTCCATTGCCCCATTTCCATCTTCCACACAGCTCTCCTAAGGATCTCCCTCTTGTTGTCCAACCTGCATTTCTTTTCTTCTCCTCTACTTTATTTCTAGCTCTTCCTTCTAGTGAAGTAAACCAGGTTCCTGTTTTCTTTTTGTCTTGTTGACTTTTTTTCTGTAACTGACTGTTGTCCACCTGGCTCTTCACTATTACTGCTTCCATTTCAGCTCTCTTCCTTCTTAGGCATCTGACATTACCAACTGTCATCACCACCCTGACATTGCTCTCCCTTGCTTCCTACCATTTTCACTTCCATCGCCATACTCTGACTTTATTTACTTTCATTCTGTTCATCTTTCATGACATTTCGCTGGAACTTTTGTAATTCCTTGCTTGGTCAACTAATCCCACTTTGACGTTTCTCTTTATCACCCCTACCTTCACCGCCATGCTGAATACTACTAGCTTCTTCCTCTTCTGTGCTATGCATATACCTGCTTATACCATCATCTTTGCAATTTTCAATTTCCTCTTTCTATCCTCATCCTACTATGTTCTGCTACTCCTTCATCCTTTCCCTTGCCACTTGCTATCCAGTTTTCTTATCTCTTCCTTCCCATTGGTAATCTCTCATTCTTGCTACCTCGTTTTTACTTTCCTGATAAACCTTTGCCTTATATCAACCCTTTACAATTTAGATTAAAACCACCGTTAACTCCAGCCTTATTTTGACAGCACAGTTTTATGAGTGAGATGAAACCTACCCTCGCTGAGCAGCTCCTCATTTTCCTCCCTGCTGTCCAACTCATCGTCATCCCAGGCTAAGCCCAATCTACCGAGCATCGTATCTGGCTCCAGTCTCTATTTCCTGAGCCAGCAGCTGGTCTGCCTGATTTACTCCTTCCTCAGTCTGTGGCTTAGGTATGAGTAGCATGTGTCAGACGGCTACCATTTTCCAGCCTACTGCACAGTTTTACTACTTCTTGGATCCACTCCATTGCCTCTTCCACGTCCTATAATTTACAACAATAATTCCATTGTGTATCCTATATGTTGGTGACCATCTGCTTTCTCAGTCAATATACAGGGCCCCTGTCAGTAATGGTCAGTATTGTAACCATGTCCATGATTAAACTATTCTTTCCCCTGTGACTCTTATGTGATACCATTAATGACTGAGTTCTCTACCACCACTACCCCTCTGCTCTTCTGGTGCTGTAGCTATCTGTTCCCAGTGGTGTATCATTCTACCCCAATTCCATTATGCTGCTGCATCCCTGATCACCTCTACCACCAGATTCTGACCCATGCTCACCCCCAACTGAGTTCCCCTCCTCACCCATTTCTCCAGTAGCTCATCCTGCAGTGCTGCTTCCTGTTGGGCCACTAGTACTTCCCTTTGACACGTATCACTCCTGCTAATACCTGTCTTTCCACCATTGCTCCCATGTCCATGACATTCCTTCCCTGACTGCCATTTCCTTAATCCTTTCTCCTCCATATTTGCTTCTTCTCTTTCCTCCTTGTCCCTCTTCGTCTCTGTTGCTATCTTTTCTTCTGCTTGTCTTGCCTGCACTCCTTCAGCTAACTTTACAAATCTTCCTATTCCAGCCTCTTCCTACTCCTTCTTGTATCTTAGCCTCCTGTTGTCCCCTTCTTTCTAGTCTCTCTCTCATCCCTTTCTTGCCTGGCTAACCAAATAACTATTATGTCTAGGTTCCTTATTGTCCCTCAAATTTCTTTAATTGCCCTACAAACCCCAAATCCTCAACTAGCCTGCATTTTCCTGAGGTTAATACCTGCCTCACACCTTGACCACTTTATCCAGACTGTCTTCTTGTCTCCATTCTCCAGCTTGTATTACTCACTCACTTCTTTTAGATTATTTCTTTCCCATCTTGCATCCTCTGTTTTCCTTGTTAAATTGTCACATATCTTTCTATATCAAGCATATTTACTAACCTTCCTTAACAAATTTTAGACAAGTTAACATATAGCTAAGTAGCAAGCACTCAGTAACATCTAATCTACTCTAATACTTTACAACCCACCCAAGGGCACCTGCAGGTAGGTTCAAGGGGGTGCACTTGCACTCCCCTGGAACTGGCTGGCCGGGAGAATAACTTTCTTTTAATTAAAAAAAAATGTTTTTTAAAGGCATTCTTCTATAAGAATGCCCTTTGCATCCAGTCGCACAGACACTTCTGCATCTGTGTGATCGATGGTTTATGTCTTCATCTTCTGCACCTGTGTGGAATTTGAATTCCATGTGTATATATGTGTCTAAGTGTTTAAGAGGTGTGTGTGTGTGTATGTGTGTGTGTGTGTGTGTGTGTGTGTGTGTGTGTGTGTGTGTGTGTGTGTGTGTGTGTGCGTGTGTGTGTGTGTGCATGTGTGTAAGAAATAGGTTGGGGTGTGTGGATGTAAGAAGTAGGTAGGTAAGGATGTGTATGCGTGTATGTAAGAAGTAGGTAGGTAAAGGTAGAGGTGAGTGTGTATCTGTGTGTAAGTAGTAAGTAAGTCTGTGTGTGTGTGTGTGTGTGTGTGTGTGTGTGTGTGTGTGTGTGTGTGTGTGTGTGTGTGTGTGTGTGTCTGTGTGTGTTTGTAAGAAGGAGTTAGGGGTGTGTATGTATGTTGGTGTGTAAGTAAGAGGGGGTAGGAGTGTGTATAGGGGCGTTCATACCTCTCAATTTTTTGCCTCATATTTTTGGTTTGTTTCCCATAAAGTTGTGTTTTTCCTGGCAAATCATTTAGGACTGAAGTCAGAAAATAATGGCAGACATTTGAGTTTTAGACTTCATATCCTCATAAAATACATAACAAATGCAAACCTTGTTGTTCTGTTCACTTTCTAAGGAGGTAGTGGATGTGTGTGTGTCATACCTTTCAACTGTACAGATTTTCACAGAATATCCAGATTTTGTGGCTTATATATTTGGTCTGTTCTTCATAATTTTTTTTTCTTTTGACAAATCACTGGGATGAGCTAAGGATTTAAGTTACTAAATAATAACGTGTTTGAGTTTCAGACTTCATGTCCTTTAGAAAATGCATTCTAACACAAATCCTGTTATTCTAGCAACTTTCTAAATGCGTCCCTACTTTTGGGCCTTTGTCCCCAACATTATAAAAGGCTTTGTCCAGATTTCTTGTGCTAAGAGATTGAGAGGTGCATGTGCCTGTGTGTGTGTGTGCCTGTGTGTGTGTGTGTGTGTGTGTGTGTGTGTGTGTGTGTGTGTGTGTGTATCACTAAAAAGTAAAATGACAGTCCGACCACCAAGGCTGATAGCATAAATTCAATGTGCAAGTAAAAGTTAAAATTAAGCAGAAATTTAATGACACAGGATAAGCGCTTTCACAAATAGTGCTTCATCAAATCCTAAAAAACATACTAACAAATCTCAGACTTTTAAAAATACGCAAACCAATCAAAAAACAATAACAATTAATGATGCAAAGGACGAGTCTTCAAAGCAGGTTTTAAAGGTATAGTAAATGTGCCTGCAAAGTTGCTATCCATTTCATTTCCATCAGCTCCATTTTGTTGACAATAATATCTCAACCGCTTAAATTATCCTGTATAACTTCCACAACAGTGAATTTAGGAGCATGTACCCTATGATTACTGATATGTTTAAAGAGGGCATTTAGGCAGTTCTTTCTCCTAATGTCCCCTAAATGTTGTAGAACTCTTTCTTTAAGCTTTTTGTTAATCTTGCCTATATAAAATGAGTCACAGGCTGTACATTTAGCTAAGTAAACTAAATTAGTGGACTTACAGTCAGCATGCAGAGTGAACATATATCTTTTATTAGTAGCTGGATTCACAAAGATATTATTATATGACATAAAGTTGCAGGCTTTACATCATCGGCAAGGAAACATACCCATCCTAGCTATTGCATTCCTTTCCTTCTTGAAAGATTTATAAAAGAGCTGTCTTTTAAGTGATAAGTTATTCCTGTTTATAAAGTTAGGCGAATCATCAACTATTTCTTGAATCCTTTCATCCGATTATAAAAGCGACCAATTCCTCCTTATAAGATCACATACTGACTGTATATTGCTACTGTATTTCAGAGAAAAAACACATCTAGGTCTATTAATATTATGAATTTGTACAACAGAATTTTCTTTATTCAAATATGGTTTACCTATAGTGTTTCTCAAGTCAAGTACTTCTTTAAATTTATCATTCACATCAGCTAACCTGTAGCCTCTATCAACAAATTCATCTATCAAGGTATTATTAGCTTTCATATAGTCTGACTCATTGGTATGAAGTCGGGAAACACTCAAAAAACTGTTCTTTTAAAACATTTTTAAAAATTCTTGTGGGGTGCATACTATGCCTTGAAAGGAGACCATTTCTCCTACACTCCTTTCTAAACATTAATGAATCAATGTGCCCATCTTCATAGGATACTAAAGTAGTGTCAAGGAAGTCAATACATTCTGAAGAGAAATGCATGGTGAATCTAAAACATGAACTACTGCTTTCTAAGTAACTCACAAAATCACATCATTTCTCATGTGTACCATCCACAGAATAAAGATATCATCAACAAAATGCTTATAATATATAACATGTCTCTTGAATGGATGTTCAGAAAAAAAACACATCAGCTTCCCAGTTAGCCAACACTAAGTTGGCATAACTGTTCGGGCAGGGTGTCCCCATGGCAATACCCTGCTTCTGTAAATAAAACTTGCCATCAAAGGTAAAAACATTGTGCTCCAAGATAAGATCCAATAAAACACAGATTAATTCAATACATTCATGTGATAAAGTACTAAATCCATTCAAAAAAGAGCATGTAGAATTTATGCCAAAATCATTCGTTATTATGGTGGAGAGAGTGTTAGTATCTAATGTCACAAAAATGCAGTTACTATCAATGCAGTTAAAACCTCATAAAAAGTCTGAAGAAAGTCTTCAGTGTCTCTTAACATGGCCAGAGCCTTCTTCAAGAATGGTTTCAATTGTTGTTCTACAAAAATGGATAAAGGTTCAGTGACCCACCCCTTCCCGGTCACAATGGGATGAAGGGGTGGGTTCACCTTTCTTTTGTGTATTTTGGGAAGGTCATGCAAAGATGGTCTCAAGGGGTATTCAACTAACATATAATCATACAAATCCTTCGTTAACGTCATTAAGTGACAAATCATAGAACATAACTTGTACGTCCTGTATATGATGATTTACTTCAAATCTAGCCAGAGATAAATATGTATTAGAGTCACTTAAAAGCTCTAGCATGCTAAGGAACTAGCTGTGTCCATGACAACAATCACTCTGCCTTTATCGGCAGGGCGTATACAAATCTCAGTGTTCTCTATCAACTCTTTAAGTGCTAAATGTTCTTCTTTAGTGAAGTTATGAAAAGTTCTAACATAAGGTCTACTAAACATCTCATAGAGATCATTTTCACATACTTGTACAAAAGCTTCAACAGTCGAAGGCAATTGTGGATTAAATAAACTAGGTTTCCTCAGTCCTACTGCTGTACGCTGATTACAGTCATGAAACATAGCTTTTAATGCCATCTCCCTGGCAAATTTACGTAAATCAACCAACACCTCACTAACATTCCAGGGTTTAGCAGGAATAAAAGCTAAGCCATTATTTAAGACCTTACACTGAAAGTCTGTTAAAGCTGCTGAAGAGATGTTAATGACTAACGTCTTCTTCGCTTCTGCCATGTCTCCTTCTCTAACTGTTCTACTGAATGCCTCCGCCGTTTGCATCCTTGACTGGGGGAGCGTATGGGTAGAGGACTGGTTGATAACCTCAATGGAGCTGGAGCCTGTAACTTCAAAAGGGCCATGGAAAAAATTGGAGCTCCAGTAGCAGAGTTCTTAGGTTTTGCCCCGCCTATACCAGACTGCGAGGACTGACGTTCAGACGACACTGCTTCAACTGCCATATTACTGGCAGTAGCACCACCCTCTAATGGTGAAGCAATGACATCAGCAGATGTGGGAGGAGCAGCCAAACCTTCAGTAGCTGAACGAGGCTGCAGTCCTGAGTATGTCCTCCTTTGGATGAAATGCCTAGTAACTATGAACCTGTTTTTCAGCTTGCCACCCATTTTCTATTGCAATATACCAGCTTACCACTTTTTCAATGTAGCAGGCAATTTATTCTAGGGCAGCAGGCACTGAACTTGTAGATGAAACACTGAAATATAAAGCTGTTTTCTAGCAACAACCTCTTCATTAGTTACAGATCTGTTTAATGTGGAATTATTCAGATGACTTTTACTTCTGCAGAGATTGTGTATATTGACTGATATTGGTGGATTGTATTGACAGACGTCTGAGTGGCCTTTTATGGAAGAAATGTTCTGAATTGGGCAGTTTGTCATTATTGGTTCATATGTTTTGGTTCATTGCTTACTGGAAAAATGTTCGAAACTATAAATTTTAAACATACTCTAACAAGTGGTGCTGTATTATACAAGGGATACAGTTCAATTATATATTACAATTAATACATTCAGGAAGGTGAATCAAAGAACTTTGGCATGGCCCTAAAAATGTGTGCAAGGGGCCTATGGTTTAAAAACAGCCCAAATGTAAACTTAACCTGCCACTGGCCAGATGCATTTTCTTTGAATGTGGGTTTCAGTGTTTTCGTGAATGTTAGTTTCAATGGTAGAGGAGCTTTAATGCTAAGTCTGTTTTTATTGCAAGACTATTGCTTTATTTAGCAAATGTCAATCAGTGTTTGTGCTATAAAATTTAAATTAAAAGTTATAAATTAAATCCAGATATCTGTAATCATTGTAGAAGTAAAGCATACAACAGTATACACACAGAGTTTTGAACAGTGTTTATGGCAACTGGTTAGAAATAGCCAAGTAATGGGACACTTGAATGGCTGTGTTGGGGGGCTGCATGAGGAGGGGTTTCTAGGTTTGCACACCCCTGCAAAAAATCCTGCTGGCTCCCCTGCCCCCACCCCCAAAAAATACAAAATATATATCAGAGTTCTAATATCCATAAAATGTATCCGCTGTATACTTTTCTCTGCATTTACAGACCTTTAATTAGCAGACAGGTATTTATCATCCAATTTGTTCTATCAATTACTGAAGATAAAATGTTCGGTTCTTCACTATTTATGCAAGTAGATTGCCCAAAACCTGAGACCTTCCTGTGAGGGACAATGATACACAAGAAAAGGTTGTTCTGACTGAGGATATGGCGCAAGTGTTTAATACCAGGCAGGTGTAAGTTGCTTTCCATTCAGCAGAGAGTAAAGGTATGAGGAGGATAGTGCAGGTGATAAAAAAAAATCGGTAATGTTACACATACTATAGTACTAATATTTCTGCATATCTCTAATGGGTCATTTGCAAAATTTTGCAGTCAAAATTATATGATAAGGATCATTTCAAGTGGAAAATGGCTTCCTGTTGTAATTCTGTTACTTTTAAGTATGAGTTCCAGAAATATGAAAAAAATATGTATGCAGGGGAGTAGTGAATGTTGAACATTGTCGCTTTCCTTTAAAGTTATTTTTTGCATGTAGGAACGCTCTGTGTACACTCAGTGTAGGAGCAAGCCCTCCCAAACTTCTGTACCAACGCTGAGATTGCCTCACATCAGAGAAAAGGAAATACCCAGAGAAAAAGTCGTCACAGATTTGGTGTATACAGGTCCACATTTACATTCATTCAGTCTCACGTTTTTGTAACTCTCAGTTATAAGTTTTAGAATATCGAATGGTTACCCAGTTGTCACTGCCTGTCAAACAACAGTTCATGCTACTTCTAGTCAGGATAATCTCAAGTAAGACTTTATCTTGCTTTGTCAGAATATAATTTCAGTTGGTCCAGCATGAGAACTACAGATCTTGTCCCTTCTGACCTTTACTCTGTTTTGCCTTAAGCACATTTCACATCACTTAATTAGTCTTTCATGCCAGCACTATGCAAAACAACTTAATTTCTATAGGATTAATACAAAGTTTGCCATATTTCCATGTTGTTGTATCAACATGCTTTAAGTTGTCAATGAACAGGAAAGATAGAACAGTGCTAAAAAATCAAACTTATTTTGCATTTTAGATATAATAGGAAACAAAAGATGAGCGTAAGAACAGATTGCCAATTTTATCTGTAAACAGGATGCAAGGGCTTGATAAACAACATGGAACTACGAGGTTCTAAAAACACCAATGTAGAATTGTGCATTTTATAGAGAGGATTAGTGATCGGGTCGCCGATTGTATCAAACACATTGTGTGTTATAGACGTGGATGCCAAGAGTGAAGCTCAAGAGGTGAATTTTGGCATCCACGTTGAGAACATAATTCTTCATTATGATTGGTAAGACCAGATCATATCTCTTTGTAGTACACAGGTTTAATTAAATACTATATTGGCTAGGATTTGTAGAGGGTTAGCCCAGTGCACAGTGCAAACTAGCAAAGGTAAGTATGTATGGTGTAAGCAATTCACACAGACTGAATGACTTGGGAGGGATGGAACTAGTGCAATATGCAAATAAGTGCATAATGCTTGTAAATTAATAGCCCCACACAAATGGGCTATATGCAATATGCAAATTGAGGAACCCAAAATGACAGACCAATTCAAAGATGTATAAAATGAGGGCTGTATGCCAACAAACTAACCCATTGTGAATGCTGACATTTAGGGTGTACATGGTGAGAGCTATGCTAGGAAAAACAGCAACAGTAATAAAGCATTATGTGCTGACAGATGGTATTAGAGACAGTTCGCATAATGTTGCAGATGATAGAACAGCAGGTAGGAAAGTATTTCCAAGTAGAGAATGTTACTGTAAAGGACCTGTTCACAAGTGGAATCAAGGAGAATGTAAGGTATGCCCATTCCTGTGAAAACAAAGGCATTTGCAGCTTTGAACATAGTCGCTACAGGAGCCTTCCAGCAACCTATGATGAATAATGGTAGAGATATTGCAATATGCTGATGTTATAATATATGAGAGACCATATCTGATATCCCAGGATGCCACTGGAAGGAACCCATACCATGCAGCCCTTCCATACTCATCATCTGAGCATTAACAACTCATGGCACAGGCTTATAAAACTCATAGCAGAGGGTCAGAAAAAGGAGCACTTTTTATTTTTCACAATAAAAGACCTTTGTATTATAGACCCTATATAATTATTAGTAGAAAGTCTTTACAAAAGCTTAGTTTATTTATTTAATTAAGTACCTGTAAAGCATTCTGACTTTATAAAGAGCATCAGTAAATCTAGAAGGAAGAAGACGACTAAATTTGAGGGCCAAAATCATAGCAGTTGAGACTTATGGGCCCTTCTTTGAGTTACTCCATTTCCCTGTTGTCTTAGATGCCACAGATTGCACCCATGTTGCTACCAAGATCCCAACTGGCTAAACTAGCTAAATATGTATAAACAGAGGATTCATATTGTCTAATTGAAGAGGCATTACAGCGGATCAGGGCGGATCAGTGATTTTTATTTCCTAGGAAAAAAATTGCTGATTTGGCCATTCAGGTAATAGGTGGTTTTATATTTAGGGGTCGATGAAGAGGCATTCACTGTAATGCCTCCTTGATTAGATAATATAGACCCTAAACAGAAAGGGTTTCTATTCACCAAACTTTTTAACAATAGTATGCAGTGCTCAGAATCTGTTTATTATATTATTGTGTGCCACTCAGACACTGTACACTTTTCACATATATAGCATTTATTTGGTCTGTATCAGCAGTTCTTACAACAGAACCTCCCACCACATCACCTGATTGATATGTGTGCACCTATAGACAAGCCTATGCATGCATGGTGGGAGCAAGCCACATATATTGCATGGTGTGTGCTTCAGAATATGCATAGATTCTCTCAGACCATGCAGGAAATCTGGTATAGTATAGCCCATAATGAAATGTGAAGCATAGTGGATGAGGAATCCTAACTACTGAATGGACTATTCCAATGGCTAGATACTTTTGGAGGGACAAGTCAATATAGTTCAGACATATGAGTAAGATGTTTGTGCTGTGTGCCATGTTCAGCAACACAGTGTAACATAAACAAATGAAGTAGCAGAAGATCATCACATGAAGAACTTCCACTAAGGTCACCCACAATAGGAAGGCACAGCGAATAGTCGGGAGGAACATGCAGAAGCAGAGCCACAGATGAGGTAGAGGTAGGGTCAAAACATTGCAGCAGCAGCAGAGAGGTCCACAATATTGGATCATTTCACGGACAACACATAATATAATGGTGCATTTAATATCACACTCATGCCTTGAAGGGCAATGAATGAAATGGCCATGCTGTACATCAGACATCTTCATACCTGCACAGGCTAGAGGGTGGGCAGGACACAGTCATCCACTTACACAGGAATCACAGTAACAAGTGACTGGAGCAATATGGTGGATAAAGGCATGACAGCTGAAAACATTAGCCATTTAGTCTGAGGTATGGATGTATAGAATCAGGGATCGCATCCTCCACTGGTGGGTTGGGGTATGGAAAGACATGACCATTGCCGATGACTGCTGTGTTCGCTGACAGTGTCAGGACTGGAACCAGTCCATGGGAAGGAAGGGGTAAAATTATGGGATGGCACAGCAACACCCTGAGCAGATGTTCCATGTACTGAGCCCATTGTGTGCCATTGCCCATGGTCAAGACAAAAACCCAACCAGGGGGTGGTAGGCCACGTGTACACATGTGATACTAATGCCATCTCATCAGTGCTGTCTATAGTCTGATGTGGTATGACCTATTCTTTGTTCAGCTCACATCTGGAAGCCCCTACTGCTACAGTGTGCATAGTCTATGGAGGTAGAGGGGGGTGACTTTTGCAGTGTGTCTCATGAATGCACGTATGGATTCAACATTAACTGTCATTGATCTAAGATCCAGGTCACTATTAGTTAGTGCATGTCTTGCTGAATGCCACAGATCATGCTCACCAGCTCTATTGACTAACATCACTCACCTGCTCGTCCACTATTTGATTTTGAGTGCTACACATATGTTAGGAATAGTACTGGAGTCCTAGCAGTATCCCAACCACAACTCCCACCACCACATATTTCTCTCAATGGCAGGTATACACATATTAGTGGCAGAGTACGTCAGATGTTGTAGGAACTTGGGGATACAGGTGAAGCCCATGAGAGACTCTCAGCAGTCTCAGCTCAACAGACCAAGTGCCTTTGGTGCTGAACCCTGTGGGCTGTATTCCCACACCAGGAGATTAGGTTACTTTTTCAATACTGACACTGCTGCAATAAGGGAGATGCTGTACTCCTGAATGTGCTGTCCTTCAGAATGAGACATTAATTCATTTTCCCATCTGACTGAGTTGGTGGTGGCTCAAGTGGCACTTATTGGAAAGAGTGGGGAAAGTTCCCAAGTGCCCTGATGACATTTTTCCTAGTCAGTATGATTACCACCTTGTGTCTCCCCTGAAAGGAAGCCATTGGTCTCATTGGACTAACCCTTTCAACAAAGTGTGAATAAGTAAAAATAAGATAATATAAAAGTACAAGATGTCTGTCATGCTCCAAATGAGGTTACTAGCATGACAGGGCCCCTGTAATGATGGATAGATGTGAATCCTTCCTCTTGTAGTGTTGCAAACAGTGTCACTGTATCATTAGACCATGCCACTTGGATGGTGTAGTGCTCACCAGTAGCAGGTACCCTGAGGATATCAACTCTGTGTTGTACATTTGTGCTGGACCCTCCACAATAGAACCAGTGAAAGCATGAAAACACATGACACCATTGTCAAGCCACACACATATGCCTCCATATCTTGCATTGGCAGTCATACTGGCAAATATGGAAACAGTGTTGTACAATGCAGTGGAAATGCACTATGCTGCACTGGCAGACCAATGATGTTTGAAAGGGCAGATATGCATGTGGATCCTGATCCAACTGCTCTGTTCTTTTGTGCTATGCTTTGTGATTAGCATACTATAATACACATTACAAGCTTGGCACTTCCCCTCCTGTCTTACAGGTGATTGTTGTTAGGGCTGTTCCCATACATCCTATTCCCAGATATGAGGGGGCTGATCCTCCTTTTTGGCAAGTGACACTAAATATTCCTCAACCTTTGTCTGCTGCTTCAGTCCTAGTGGTCCACCCCTTTAGAGGGCATGCTTTCCACAATATAAAGTGACTTTTCCTTTGTATTAAGTATTATATCAGTAACCCTCCTTCACACCTGTTTTAGTGGCCTATTATGGCAACCCACAGCATTGACATCCTGCAGACGTCCCTGCCAATCTAGTCCAAGTACTGCTTCTCTACAGTACCTTTGCCAGGAGAGCATACAGCAATGTTTCATTCTCCTGGTTAGAGATTATTTCTGGGCATTGCCTCCCTCAGACAGCTTTGCCAGTACCTGTACACATAAAGACAAACCATGTCATTCAGTGGATGTACATGCTACAGCCTGATATGCACTTGACAATTACTGCAGTCTCCCACCCTCAGATGGACCTGGTTACCAGCTGAAGGTACTGCTGTGTGTACTACCTCAACCCCAACTCCCATATTGTACAGTACCTCAGCCATCATCACACAGCCCTGGAACTCACCACCCCACACGGCTTGTAATCCCACAGCATCCTATGTTTATGACACACAAACAGGCAGTAAAGAACCACGTAAGTGTGATAAAGTCCCAGTTACACATACAAGACCAGTGTTTATCTCTCTCCCAGACAGCTATCATAGAGTTTTTAGCTGTGAATGAAATACATTACAAGGCAGGATTCTGACAAACATCAACACTCAAGTTCCTCTATATCTTAGTTGTAGGGTTGTATGCGGTGTTGTGTAAGATGACAGCAAAACTTTGTAAAACAAAAATTGGTAGTTATGCTATTGAAGACAGATAACACCAGTGAATGTGAGTCACTTTTTATGTACAATGCTCTAACCATACAGTTTAGCATGAAATGCACACATACTCTTTAACATGAGACCTGTGACCCCTGTGGTCCCGCATACATCAAGGACTACCATATTGCTTTTCATGTGGACCAACTGATTGGCCTTGGCTACTACTGGAAGTGATTAAAGCAGTTGTCTTTCACTGTGTGTAAGGAAGAGCAAGATTTCCCTGTTCTTTCTGTACAGGGGTTTTAAAGAGCACTTGCTAGACCACCATTTTGAAGAAGAACTGATAGCTGGTATGAAGTGGCATAGGTGTTGAACAATGCAACCAGCATCACCCATTTATCATCATCACCACTGTGGTAACCTGAGACACCACCAGCCAACCTCCTCCACCAGTAACAGAAAAAGGTTCAGGAGAGTCAGAAAAAAATGTGCTGCAAAGCATTTAGAAGTATTGTTGTCTTGTAGTAGGCACACCATTGTACAAGTGTGCTTAACAGCATATGCTTTGTTTTGTAGCTGCTGAGGAGCAGGCATCATCCAGTGGGGTGTGTACAGGTTCCATGGCAGGCCATTTTGCAGCCGCAGTGGTGCTTTTATCTTCTATGTGTAATAGTATTTCCCCTACTGTATCTTCTGCATGTCCTAGAAAAGTGGCTTTTAGCAGTATTCTGTAGTAAAGGAGAAGACATGCCAGTATAACCTGAAGAAGCCTGGATGTTTTCCGCTAGGAATATGAAAAAAGGAAGCTTGTTGACACTTCCTTTGGACAGTGTTGAAAATGGTATGAGAGACAGTTTTTTTTCTGTTTTTGTAACAAACAGAAAGGGTCCTTTATATAGTATCTGTTACTTTGCCTGTATATTAGTCTGTACGAATATTTTTTCCTTTTGCTCAATGAAATTTCATTATTTTATGGGCTTGTGTATCTGCTGCATAATTTATACCATGAATAATGTCTCTTAATGAAGCGGATTGCTACACTGATAGACTTGGGCCGTGGACTCTGGTGCATTATTTACACCACACATAATGCTACTTAACAAAGCTGATTGATGTACTTGGGCCACAACAATCCTCATGTGAAGTATCAGATGGGGGAGTGGGAACTGATGACAACAGAACTGTAAACAGATAATGAGGTTTTGGTCATACTTCTCTTAAGTGATGCAGCTGCAGCAGCAAAGAGACTGATGGGATGCATGCCTGACAGATAAAAACTCCAGAAAGAAAAAGGTAATGCTTCTATGCTACCGGCCATAGATGGACATTACCTTGAGTTCTGTATGCAATTCTGAAGGAAAGAGATAATGTTTCAAATGTACCAGGCCATAGACAGACCTTAACTTGAGTACTGTATGCACTAATGAAGGCCGCCTGCCCTCCAAGCAGGAGTCCAGTGAAGTGCCATCCAAAGGGTGCATGTGTTGGAGCCAAATAATAATTAAAGACAAGCACAGTAGCTAGAGTGGGTTTCATTAAAGACCACAGGAGATGGTGTGGGGGTTGATATAGATGCATGGAGTGCACAAGGTCATGTCAGAGATACATGAAGGCAGCACCCTGAACATTAAAAAAATGTAGAAAAGGAAGACAGGCAACAGATTGTAGGGAGTAACTACTTCCCAGACCCATCAAATGGATCAAAGGACTGACAGGCAGACAGAGTCCAGAGAGGTATTCAAGAGAACTCATACCAGGTGGGGAAGATGAAGAAGATAGGGATGGAGAGGTAGAATATTAAGTGCAGCTAAAGGGCAGACTAGCTGAGTTTTGTGCTCTCTGTCATTAAGTAATATATGCTAAAACATTAGCAGTCTGCAGATCCTGATTCCGCTGTGTCACACAAGCCTGCTGTCTAACCTCTGATTCTGCCATGTCACCCAAGCCTGCTGTGCAATGTCTGATTCTGCCATATCACACAAGCCTGCTGTGCAATGTCTGATTCTGCCATGTCACACAAGCCTGCTGTGCAACGTCTGATTCTGCCATGTCACACACTCCTGCTGTGCAACGTCTGATTCCGCCATGTCATACAAGCCTGCTGTGCAACGTCTGATTCTGCCATGTCACACAAGCCTGCTGTGCAATGTCTGATTCCGCCATGTCACACAAGCCTACTGTGCAA
The DNA here is from genome assembly GCF_019279795.1 of Protopterus annectens. Lineage (NCBI taxonomy): Eukaryota > Metazoa > Chordata > Ceratodontiformes > Protopteridae > Protopterus > Protopterus annectens. Next base: position 1,883,057,111 of record NC_056741.1, read on the forward strand.
CGTCTGATTCTGCCATGTCACACACTCCTGCTGTGCAACGTCTGATTCCGCCATGTCACACAAGCCCGCTGTGCAACGTCTGATTCTGCCATGTCACACAAGGCTGCTGCGCAACATCTGAATCTGCCATGTCACACAAGCCTGTTGTGAAACATCTGATTCTGCCATGTCACACAAGCCTGCTGTGCAACGTGATGTGCGTGTCAGTCTGTCTGTCAAGCGACTTACACACTGTGATTACCATTTAGTAAAAATATGTTAGTCCAACAAGATACTCTGTCAGAGTTTTTCAACACTATCTCAATCAAAAGTACTTTCATGTGCAAGTTGGCAAAATTATTTCACTGACTCATACTTTAGAACATAGCCTCTCATCAGAGAAGTTGTCAGACTGAATCATTATGAATGGAATGTGTATGAGTTTTCTGTTTAGTGTGACTTGATCATAACATTTTAGTTTCATGTGTAAGTTAGTAAATCAATGTGTCCTTTAACGTACTTGTTTGAAAAATTGAAACAACAGAATGGTAAAATGGAAGGACATGCATTGCACTGGAAATTAAGAAGGTAAATAATGTTAATAGGAATGAGTTTGGAAAAAAATGAGTATTTTTGCAGTCCTGCCTTTCACAGATGCTTCCCAAAAGGATATAGTATAACTCCTCAAAGCATGTTTCACCAATTTACACTTTGATCCATACGATTCCCCAAAATACTGCTGTCCTAACAAGCAATAGTATTAAGAAGAAAACATCAACATGTATTTTTCTGTGGGAGGGACAAGCCTGTGCTCTATACCCCCCATGTGAGTGGGGGGCTGTACCACAAAACCATAGCATATAAAATAACCACATCCAACACTGTTGCACCTTAGAGAGGGATACACACACATATGTGTATGTAGATTCAATATAGATATATGTATGCATCAATATATATATATATATATATATATATATATATATATATATATATATATATACACATATATATGTATATATATATATATATATATATATATATATATATTTATTTAGATTACCTTCAGTTGCTTGAACTTCTGAAATGCCTAACGTCATATGGCTGAGACCATATAACCAACATTTTGGAAGGTCGAAACTAAATAAAACAAAAAACAATGTTTTTTTTGTTTTTTTGCAGGGGGGCAAGAGACCCCTACACCCCCCAAAACCTTGCTAATTAAATATACCAACTCGAGATCACACTACATTAAGGAAAATGGCAAATTTCCCATTCTGCAATGTATATCAATGTCCATTCATACTGTTCGACCTTCCGAAATGTCATTTATATGGTCTCTGCCATAGGACATTCAGCATTTTGGAATTTCAATCAACTGAAGGGAATCCATATATATATATATATATATATATATATATATATATATATATATATATATATATATACACACACACACATACACTTATTGTACTTAACAGTGCTCATAGTGTTAAAGTGCTGTTTTTGTATAAACTAAGACTTTCTGCATATTTCAACACAGTGTATTCATGGACTGATATACTGAAGTCAAAGGCTGTAATTTCAAAATGTGCTTTTCTGAGGCCACAGTTATCAAATACATAACTTTGATGGTGCACAGCAGTAAAGTTGTCTAAAGCAGAAGCACATGTTGGTATACAATATGCCTAATACTCTAAGCCTTTTATTAGTGGGACTTTACTTCACCCCATCCTGCTTTAATGTTCTTCCTCAAAGATTGCAAGTACATTGGGTAGTGGCAAGGCAACTCTCAGAGTTTGGTCAGTGATAACCAAAATCCATATAGTTTCGTATCATAGTACAAAAGTAGGCATAACCAAATACTAAAGCTTTAGACAGATATAATGTAGTAAATGGAGGACTGGTATTTTGAATAACCCTGCAGGAAGTCAGCAGTCAATTGGTTCTATTTGAGAGAGTTAGCAATCTACCCATAATCAGGATATTTAATTCATGTTTTCCAGCATTTTTTTCCTATGCTGGATTCCGTTCATTTGTTATTTTTGGGGAAGGGCCAGAAGAAAAAAGATGGACAACAATTACAGTTGTAATAACTAAAACAAAGTGCAGAATATACTACGTACAAAATGTACTGTGTAAAATCTGAAGGAAACTGGTACGTGTACTTTGTGAATGTACTAATGTATCTAGAATGATACAAATAGTATTCTGGTAGAATATTTTCAGTAGTTTAATAGTAATGTGCTTTTACTCCTTTATTTCTGAGACATGGATGCTAATTTGAGATTATTAAAGGCATGAACTCATTTTAAGACTTCAGGAAGCTTTTACTACTTGCACAGTAAATAATCTTATTATTTGTAAAGCTTACACTGATAGCTGATGCCAGGTGACCTATCTATCCCTATTATACGACCATTCTTTCCCATATATAAATCTATTCTGACAGATGTACTTTAGCAATGGATGACTAGGTGGCTGGAGACTTTCATATGCAATGACAACAAGGATTTTTTTAATTAAGTTCTACTGTGTACAGAAGCTATACCGTTCACTGTCTCTTTTAGCATTATATACATGCATACATCTGCATATGCCAGTCACATGCTGTCTTCATGCATGAACTAACAGTGTTGTTGCATATCAGTGCAATTCCTATCTTCTTGTAGAAAGTAAACATGTAGCAAGCAAACACTATAAGCCCTCCCACCAAATGAAGGGCAGCAGGTCTTATCACATTCCAGCCTCATCCCTACATAACCTTGTAAGACCCTGAAAGCTAAATGAGCCTAGGGTATTAAGCACACAGATAGGAACCTTGCTTGACTACTAGTAGGCTAGATTAACCTTACAGACAACAGAAGAAAGTTTGGGCTGACATATCTTCAGCTCCAACACAGATAAGTCCATTTGAGGATTAAATCTGTCTGTTTTTTTTTTAAGCAAAGTTTGCTGACGTTTCAGTTAGTTACTTACTAGTAACCTTTTCGTAAGTTTTCAATAGATTATCTTTTTGATGAACATCTGTTTGCAACTGTGGGTGTGCAGTCCATAGTCTAGTATCTTGCACTGGAGTTTATTTCAACAGCTGAAAATAGATTTAAGGTATATTGCCATCAGATTGTTTTAGATCTGTATTCAAGCAGTGACTAATGCACATATTAAGAACTGGTTTGTTTTTATTAGAATTTATTGCATTTATTTAGTTTATGGTGTGTGAAGTTTGTAACTGCTGGATTCCCATTTGTGTTGCAGTTCTATAAAATATATAAATTGCTTTAATTTATAGTTATCATTTGATTAATTTCATCTGATTTATGGTTAACATATGCCAATATAATAAACAATATTACTCAAGCCTCCTAATTTCTTGGATTTTAAAATTCTATGACAAATATGGCAGAAAAAACTATTCTTCATGTTTTCTTTCGCTTATATGTAAACAGAATTAGGTATGAACTGATTGCCTGCTTTTGAAAGACTGTGGAATTGCTTAATCATAAAAATGCAGCAATAGAAGTTGAACCATTATCCCTGAGTAGATCTGACACCTTTTCAAATGTTCAGAATAAGGAATGGGGTGTTGCCAAATATCAGATATCACAATGTGTGTAATCATTGCACTGCAAAATCTCTCAAGGAAATAAATTCAGTTACACTGGATGTCTGTGGACTTAAGAAAAGGATCTAGATGATCTTTGTTGTATTTCAATGTTTTTTTTTTGCCCTTGCTTATGATACAGTGAAGGTATTGAATGAGCAAAGTCATGAGTAAAGAAAGAAAGAAAGAAAGAAATTCAGTCTTATGTATTTTGTTTTTCTTTCATGGAAGAAAAGTTGTGTCCAGGGCTTAATGTTCAAAGCTGACAAAATAGTAGTTCCCATTAAACCATGAAGAAGAACACTAGAGAGGACGCATAGATTATATTGGCGAAACAGAAAAGTGCAAAGGAAGAGGAAGAGTGTGCAGTGTCTGGGAGTGTCACCTCAAACAGTAATAGTTTTGCTGAGCTGTTTCTCCTGCAATGCACACCATAATAACAATTCAAAAGAAAACAATTAGTGCATATTTACAACTAGAACCTTCTTGGATAAACGTTGTCACAGATTTGTTTCCATTTCAAGATGGGCAGTATTTTGTTTGTGCAGATTATTAATCCAAGTTCCCTGAAATAACCAAACTAAGAAACAATGTGCAAGTACGATTACAGCATTAAAGTCTACATTCTTATGATTGTCATATTTAATGATGATCCACAACCTGAAGTCAGAAATTTAGAGGGTTTTAGAGTAAATGGGATTTAAAGCATGTATTGCCTTGTCTATATTATCCCCAGTGTAATACACAAGTGGAGAGACTGATCTAAGCAGTAAAGAATAACAAAAAAGCAAAAGCTGAGGTCTGCCATTTTGCAGTTTCAGAATATAGAAATACAGTATTTTAGTGTCAGTTTCTCACTGACTTAACTGAATGGGTAGAGGGTTGAAGATTACCTACTTCATTTATTTATTTATTTATTTGTCATTTGTTAACTAGGTAGTATTGGTCTACTGACCCTTTTCAGTCACAAACTGAAGACCTTTAGTGAAGCAATAGTACAAGGAAGAATAAAGTGTTGTTATAAAAAGAAAAATACACATGTGCAAAAGAAGAGTGGCTATAAAAATTTAAAGGTGTCATGAATCTACCAAATGTGGAACTGAGTGGAAAACATATATGTAATGCATTCTTTTAACAAAGTACATTAAGATCTACAAGATTTATACATACGAGTTTACATATATTTACATATGATATGAAACCTTGACCACAGAATATTTAGAAAGGTATACCATGTGTTTATATACAGACTAAGAAGTCCACAATCAGTTACCCATTAGTTAGCCATAAGTGCACTTCTAATGCCTAAAGACTCATAAAAGAACAAACAAAATACCTAAGAGAAATTAGCAGAGAAGCATATCACTATGACTGAATCATGATAAAAATAATAAAACTAACACAGTTAAAAGTTGTAAACAAATTCAGGATACAAAATCCTGGGTAAAACCCACAGCCCAAGCTGCTGTGTTTGATTAAGTAGCCAAATCATGTACTTATGTCACTGTGGACTGATGAACAACATTTTCTGGAACCAGCTGTGTTAAAAAACTGTAAAGCAGCCCAAGGTGCACATTACTTTGCTCAGCAGAATGTTGCGGCAGTCACACTATTCAGGCATATCTACATGTACATGGAGACAAAGTATAAATTATCGCTCATGTATTGTGTGAAAACACTATTTATTTATACTAAAATACATTTAACATCATTCATTTTCAATACAGTATTTTACCTTATTAACCAAGTACCGGGATATTATGTAACAATTTGGTTCCCTTCTTTTGAATAACTTGTCACTACACGTCATCCAGAAATATCCATTGTACTAAAATATTTCAGTGATAGAGGGATGAAAGCTGGTTTCATCCTATTCTTCCCAGTGTTGTCATGGTGTAAGCTTGCTAGACAAACTGCACTGAAACAATAAAAGACTGTATAAAACATGGAGAAAAATGTCAACAGTGCAGACTAAAGATATTTCCACACTGTTTCTGATATTGTATTTTACATCTTGCATTTCCTCATGCCAGTAAACAAGTTTTACCTGGGGACATATGCATTCTGTGCTGTGGAAGAATGTTCTTTAATGCTTGCTTACCTACAATGCAAGTCTAGGCTAAATTTGATATGTGATAGCAGCATTCCAATTAGCAGCACATCTCTGTGGAGCTGTACACCCAAACCCCAGGCCCCTCTATCACCACATCCCTCGATCACCAAATAATTCATTAACTAGTCATCTCATCCACTATTCCCCATTGTCTAAAGTTTTTTTTATCTAAATATTTGTCGTGTCTCCACCAGAACTACAAGCACAAGTCTCTTCACTTAAACCAGATAATTTCCCTTACCAAAACATGGTTGAACCCGCCTTTAAAGATTCTCCCACAGGACTACAATATTATCAGGTCTGATAGATTAAACAAAAGCAGTGATAGAGTAGCTATTATTTATACTAACATCTTAGATACACACACACATAATATATAATGTTTTATATATATATATATATATATATATATATATATATATATATATATATATATATATCTATATGTGTGTGTGTGTGTGTGTGTGTGTATAGTCATACAGTGCCCAAATTTGTCATACCTGAACTTTTGTTTACCTTACTAAAGTTTAATGAAAAGAAGTCACTGTGTGTAATTGCAGTTTACATCCCACCAAATGCATGCCCCTGATAAACTCTCAGCTACAGGCACGCTTTCATCCTTCCCAAGAGATCATAATCCCAGATATAACATTCAACAATGCACAAAAAGCTATAAGAACATCTTGTACAACCTTGTTTGAAACCTGTTTTGCACTTCTACATTTAGGCAAATCAACTGATATTCTCAAAAAAAAAAATAAACTCTCCTCTAGATGAAGCAGTTGAACATTTTAATTTTTTACTTTCTATCAGGTCTCTGTAGTCAGATTTCATTAAGAAAAATGTGTCAGATATAATCCAACCCACTGCCTTACTATAAATCATGGAAGCAATGGTATAAAGTCAAAATTGAAAACTCCTACCAGACATATAGACAGTTGGAAATCTCTCTGGGAAACTCATCTAAACTGACCAAAAAAAAAAAAAACACTTCCTCACCCATCTACAAAATAACATTTCTAATCCAAAAGGTTATTGGATACAGATAAAATTCTGAAACCTGGAAAAAACTGCACAGTTAGTCCCCTTCCAAATGAAACAAACTAAAGTCTTACTCAACAATTCAACTCCCACTTCATCCAACTAACATCTGCAGCACTAATAAATCTAGTTGACCGTCCATTAAAAACCCTTCAGTTCATTTAGAATAGTATCTCAACATTTTCTTATCAAGCAATTCCAACTAAAATAACATAGAAACTCCTTTCACAACTGAGGCCTACTTTATTAACAGTCGATTATCTTCCTGCTGGATACTTAAAATCTGCCACAGATGCTATAGCCTACCCCATTTAAATACTAATCAACATGTTGATATTCAAATTGTATGTGCCCAAGCTTTGGAATAAATCATATAGTATTCCACTAAATAAAGGAGGAAAATCAGTGGAATTAGCCACTGGGAAAGGAAATATTCATACAAAATTTGAGTTTGAGCTCCCACTAGTAACAGCATCATCTGCTAAAAAAGGAAATTCTCTACTTTTTAAATCATGTCAAATATGAACAATGCATTAGACTAGAAAAAAACAGCTAAATGGGTGCCTGTTAAACAAAGAGCAGACCTGCATCCTAGGATTAGAGTTATTTAAGCTCCTTCATGAACTTTCACTTTCCCTTATAACTGTTAAATGGATATGACCTGCACACAAATACAGCGTATGAACATTGACCACTCCATCCCTTAGACATTACCCCCCTAATCCAAACTACACACATCAAATCACACATTCTCAATTCTTATACCTAAACTGTGGGAATCCCTCCCTTCCAATCTGAAGAAAGCGTCCTCTTATCCGAAATTTCAAGTGTTGTTAAAGCACATCTCTTCATCTAATCAAAGTATACATGTAACCTAGTAGGACACAAATAATCCTTCACCTTCCTTTTGGACACTCTATTGGCTCTTTGTACAATTCTCCTAACTTGATGTTTATCAACTTTTGTACATGGTGTATTTAGACATATTGTAATTTTGATCTCATATACATTATTTTTGATCTTAGGTTCATAGGTTCATAGGTTCATACTAGGCTATCTGCCCTAGGGCATTTATAAGCCTAGCCAGAGTGTGTTTGGCTTTCGCCACCCATTTTAAATTAATTTTGCTATGCTCTTTTTCGAGGTTAGTATACTGTGCCTCTGACTAACAGTGACACAGAAGTGATACCCGGGGTAAACCTACAATCTCCCATCCACTCATCAAGATTCCTCTTGAAGAGTGTCAATGAGGGACTCTGCCTAACCTGGACTGGGATTTTATTCCAGAGTGAAGGGAGCCTCTGGGTTATGAATCTGTCCCTCCAGCATGTCCTATTTATTTCAGTGCTGAGGTTCAAGTCTCTCGAGCGCGTAGCTCGATGGGATTTGGATTTTCTGAGGTGCAGCATGTCCATTAATTCCGGGTTGGACATGGCTTTATACGTCAGACACAGATCGCCTCTGAGCAGGCGGTATGCCACTGAGTAGAGCTGGAGTTTCTTTAACCGGGTAGCATATATCATCTGTTTGAGCCCTTTGATCCTCTTGGTGAGGTACTTTTGGGGTCTTTCCAGTTGCTGCAGGTGTCTGGTAAGGTACATCCCAAAAGGGGCATTGTACTCAATTATGGGCCTGATGAGGGATGAGTAAAGAGGCACGATGACCTCCCCTGATCTAGATGTGAATCCCTTCATGATTAGGTGGGTTATATAAAATGTTCTTCTAACCACTTTGGCCACGTGGTTGTCAAATGAGAGATTGCTATCAACTTGGGTTCCCAGGTCCCTAATTACTTCTTCTGTACTTAATGGATTACCACCTATGTGGTAATTTGTGGGCACTTTGTTTTTGCCAAAGGGGATGACTATACACTTTTTGTCGTTTAGCTTGAGGCCATGGCTCTGGCACCAGTTGTCTGCTTCTATGAGGCCCTTTTGGAGGATGCTTGTGTCGGCTGGAGAGTCGATAATGGCACCCAGTTTGCAGTCATCTGCGAACTTGGTCAGCCATAGTCCTTCCGTGTTGGCCTGTACCTCCTAGAAATATATACCGAACAAGAGAGGTCCCAAGACTGAGCCTTGTAGGATGCCACTTGTAACTGGTTTGGAGTCTGACATGGCTCTAGCAATTCTAACCATGTGGGTTCTGTCCTTGAGCCAGTTTGCAACCCATCTAGTGACATAGTGGTTTATATTTAAGCTGGTGAGCTTATCTATAATGCCCGAGTGGGGTATTGTATTGAAGGCTTTTGCGAGGTCCAGGTAGGCTGTGTGGACCACCTTCCCCTCGTCAATGGCCTTGTTGACTGTTTCAAAGAACTCGACCAGGTTTAAGAGGCAGGATCTGCCCTTAACAAAGCCGAACTGGGTAGGATCCAGTGTCTGTAGGTCCCCAATATCTTTATTTATGAGGTCCATGATGATCCTTTCCATAGCTTTGCAGACCAAGCTAGTCAGGCTTATGGGGCGATAGTTTCCAGGATCCGTTGAGGCACCACCTTTGTGGAGAGGAACCACTGTTGCTGTACACCACTCTTTGGGTACATATCCTGTAGTAAGGCTGAGACTGAACAGTAGTTTTATGTTTGGGTTTAGCTCTTCTTGGAGTTCATGTAGGACTCAGCCCGGGACACCGTCTGGTCCCATTGATGCTGTGTTTTTTGCTTTGGAGAGGGCGGCTGTTACCTGAGCATCTGAGATGTCAGGGGGGCAGCACTCTGCTGGGATAGATATTTGCCCTTTTGGTGGGGATGGGGGGGAGAAGTTTGTGCTGAACCTGTCAGCTAGGATATTGGCAATGTCTGTGGGTTCGGTGTATTTTTTGTCATTTTGGACTAATTCTGAGCATATCTGGGAATTCCCACCCAGGTTTCTAACATAACTAAAGAAAGCCTTGTGATTATCCTTAGTGTCCTGTGCAATTTTTCTCTCGAAGCTGGCCTTAGACGATTTTATGAGTGCCCATAGTTTTTTGCTAATACTGATCAGAGATGCCTTCCCTTTTTGGGATTTTGCTCTATCATGTAGTAGCTTCCTCCATCTATTGTATAGTTTGTTTATGGCTGGGGTCCACCAGATAGGACGTCTGCCTTTGGAGGATTGGGTCTTGTTTTTATTTGGGATTGCAAGATCCATGCATTCCTGAAGGTGTTCATAGAATGAGTTTATAAAGAATTCTGCAGTCTGGGCCGTATTTTCCACAGGCCCGGAGGCTTTGAAGGATTCCACCTCGGTTTTGAGGAGTGTGAAATTTGCTTTAGAGAAGTTTTTCACTGTGGTTTTCTGGGCAGGGGGTGGGGTCGGGATGTGAATATCCAGTGAGATTAGTTTATGGTCTGATCTTACCAGTGAGGGATACCCTTCTGGTCTGGAGCACAGAGTCCCCATGTTGGTGATGATCAGGTCCAGTATGTTTTGCCCTCTTGTGGGAGTGGTAACAAGTTGTTCCATAGCATTTGAGTTTATAAATTCTAGGAACCTTTGGGCTAGGGTGTTGGAGCTAGAGTAATGCTCCCAGTCTATGTTTGGGTAGTTGAAGTCGCTCAATATAATGGTGTTTGGAGAGACCTTCATATTTTCCAGTGTTCTCAGGAGGGCCGAGTGGGGTTCCTGGGTTTGGGAGGGTGGTCTGTAGCAGGCTATAAACTGGAAGGCAGTTTTACCCACTGTTAGTTGCACATGGATAGTCTCTGATGCTTCGTGCTGTGCCACCAACCTGGAGGTGCGGGTATCTTTGACGAATATTGATACTCCCCCTCCTTTTGTGGTTCGGTCCAAGTTTTGAGGCCGAAAAGCATGGTATGAGGTATAACCTGGTAGTGCTGGGGTGCTCTCGGGAGCCTTGAACCAGGTTTCTGTTACTGCACAGATATCGATGTTCTCCATGCTAAGGAGAGTTTCGAGTGTGTGCATCTTGAGATTTAGACTTCTGGCATTGAGTAGCATTACTCTTAGTTTCTTATCCCTTGTGATACCTATGGAGGTGGGTTTGTCTTTTCAGCCTTGCCTAAAAAAGACACTATGGGGGTAGCAAGAGCCTTTGCCAATATCTGAAAGCCCAGGGGTGATAGGTGCAAGCCGTCCCTAGTGAAGCATCGTGGCTTGTCGAGCATGTCATCCCAGGCTGACAGGCATTGGATCCCCTTTGAATGACACCAATACTTAAGCCAATTGCTGAAATTGATCATCTTGTCTTCATATTGTGGCATCATTCTGGGTGAGGGTAAGATGCTACTCAAGGTCAGGGTCATAGCGGCTTGGGCAACATGCTCAGAGAGCTCCTCTATGTCTCTTTTCATGTAGTCGAGGGAGGTACGTCTCAGGTCATTCACACCAGCATGGACAATGACTGAGTCATATTTGTACTTGCCTTGGAGTGACCTGAGTGCTTGTGTTATGTGGCGGATCCTAGCGCCCGACAGGCAGCTCACCGTGACCTTCTCCTTGTTCAGCCTGGTGAGCAGGACGTCAGTGTGCCTGATGATAGAGTCACTTATTACAAGTGTATCAGGTGTGTTGTTTAGCCTTTAGGGCTGTGACTGTTTGGCACACTGGCTTTGTGAGCTATGTGTTGCACGTGTTTTGTTTTGGGGTAGCGGTTGCTTGGGTGTCTGCTTTGGAGGTCTCTGCTGCTTAGGCAGATTTTTATTTAGTGCCTCTGAGTATGTTTTTGTGTGTTTATGTGTCTGGTTTTCTGTCATGGTAGGTCTATGTGAGACTGGAATTGTAGTGAGTGTGGTTTCCTTCTCCTCCTGACTGGTTACGCCAGTACTGAGTTGAGAGAGCTTAGCCTTCAGTTTGGCTATAAGGTTGCATCTCTCACATGTGTTGGAATTTTGTTGGGAGGAGGAGAGGGCTGTCTGTGTACATGAGGCAGTTGTAACATTGCCTCAAGTTTCCCAGATTCACCAGCTGGACCATAGAGGAGATTAACAACTGACCTTTGGACATGCTAGAATAGTATTGGGAATTCCTTTATAATTGAAAAAAAGGGCCAATGGGGAACAAGGTACTCAAGGGGAGTTTGTGAGGGTATAGTGCTTTTAATTTTTTAGTGCTGACTTAGTGAGCAAGTGCCAGGTAACTTAAATGCAATGTGTTACAGGTAACTTAAATGCAAAAATGACAAAGAGTAACTTTCTTTCAAGTGAAACAAGGAAATAAGTACAGTAAGCAATACAGATATCACTAGGGATCCACAGAAGCGCTGAAAAACCATGTTTTAGGTGAAATTAGCGTTTCAGGGAAATAAGCAAACAAACAACAAGCATACAAACAAAGCTAGATTCAGCAGGCCTAGATCTAGTCTATGCTACAGCAAACAAGATGTACCAATTTCAATAAGAAACAGTTCAAATATGCAGGCACTATAAGCCTTTAACCAGAAATTCCCAGCTCAGAAGGGCAGAGTCCAGCCTCTCCTCTCACAAGAGTGCAGACCACGAACCTTCTTAATGTAAAATAACTGGCCTGAAGCCCAAGTGCTTAAACCAGAACTAATACACTTTTAGAATAACAGACACTGAGCCCCCAATCAGCAGTTCCCAACTTAGAAGGATGTAAGCAACCTGTCCAGCCACCACAGTGCAGGCCACAAACCTTCTTAATGTAAAACAACTGGTCTGAAGCCCAACTGCTTAAACTAAAAGGCTTAGAATGAGTTACACCAAGCAATAATAAATACAATTGAGTACTTTTAAGATGACGCAAAAGCAAAATAAAGTAGGAAGAAACACAAATACAGTAAAAGCAGATACATTTTTTTTTCTACAATATGTTCATTTAATTTCATTGTGCATGCATTTTTTATACCCACTCTATCAATGATTGTATACTAACATTGTGCTGAGACTAAAAATGGTTAGAACTGATCGCTGCTCATGCCCAGTACACATATTCAAATACATGCATAAATAAATCCATACAATCAATCTACTCTTCCTGTATCTAATTAATGTGCTTTCCAAAGCATTTTAAAATCAATAAATAAAAAAGACACAATAAAAGACATATTCGGCATAAATCTTTTTAGTAGCTTTATATAATTTACCATTTTGCAGACCTACTCTGCGTTATATTTCAGCTAGAAATGTTAAATTCAATATTTGATCATTAATGAACTTGAGCAACACACTTTCTCTTTCCTGTCATGGGCAATGTAATAGTCTTCCCTTACAAAAATGCAGGGGTGAAAACATAAAATAATACTAATACTAATAATAATAATAATAATTACAGTGAATTTAAATGTTTCAGAGATATTTCAAGTTCGCCAATGTCACTGGAAGTAGCGGATAAGACTTTGACTATGACAAACCATCAGGTTTGATTACTGGCTCGAGTGCAGGTGGTTCTGGCTGGGGAAGAGACGAATGACAAGATGCTGGCTTCTCTCAAACAACCCTTTTTGCAACAAATAAGGTGATAACAAGAACTACTACATGATGAAGCAATGGAACACAGGGAAGCCAAATTTCATTTACCTTTTTATGCAGATTTATTTATTTATTTGTTTCATGCATACAACTCCTCATAAGAGTTGTTCCATGCAATCTAATTTTTATAAATATTTTATAAATATTTCTTCAAATAATGAAAGAACAAAGCTAAAAGCACAAAAAAGACAAGAACCAAAAAACAGCTCTGCTTTAAGAAAATCCAACTACTTGTTCGATTAAAAGGAACAAGTTTAATCCAATATAGTTGAGCCATGTCATCCAAAAAAAGACTTCTGACTTCTTCAGAGCTGTTGTCATACCTCTCAACCTCTTAGAAGAAGAAATCTGGACAAAATCATAAAACAAGTTGGACAAAAAAAAAAAAAAATAGGGACAATTTTTAAATATTGCTCTTACAAACTTAGAAAGTTAATAGAATACCAGGTTTTGCATTGGCATGAATTTTCAAGGGTATGAAGTCTGAAATTCAAATGTCTGTCACTGTTTTCTAACTTTAATCTTTAATGATTTGCCCCTAATTTGCCAGAAAAACACAATGTTCTGAAAAACAGACCAAAAATATGAGGCAAAAATCTGGACATTCTGAGAAAAATCTGTAGAGTTGAGAGGTATGACTAGGGTTGCCAACTATCATGGATTTTCCAAGACAGTCCTGTTTTTCAGTCTTGTGTCCTCTGTCCTGGACAGTACCTGTCCATGATATAAAAAGTTCTGGATTTCAGTCTTGGCAGAGAATTGACTGGATTTTAAATTTTGCTATCAGTACTGGGCATAGTTTACATGCTGCACTGCCCATCTTACCAGTCAAGCACTCCAGATTGTGCAGAATGCTCCACATTTACATAGCTGAGAGTCACTTTTCCACTGTTCTGCTTTGAACAGTGGCGGTTCCACTTTGTGTTTTTTGATTGGCTCATATAGCGCAATTACAGCCAATTGGCATTGCGGTATATGAGAGAATCTGATAACTTCAAATGTAAAGAGACCGAAAACCAAGGTGCAGTGTATTGCAGAACTAAAACACCAAATAAAATAAAATGCACCCAAAAGGCTGTAGAAAAGACTCTTCCTTTTATTAAAACACAGGAGACTTCATCAGACAAATGCAAAGTAAGCCGATAAGGATACACACAGAAGTCAACCAGTGGCGTGCTGCAACAGTTTTTGTGCCAGTGCAATTCCTTTAAAAAGGGTATTATGGGAAACAATTTGCTGGATAATCTTGGTGGCTTTGTTGTTGCATTTGGATTTTTTTATTCATAATCCTGCCTGCCTTTTCTACAGCACAGAGGGTTGTGGATTTGTGGAGCTGAAGTGACAACTGACAACTGGCACCTTTATAACAAGATAACCACAAACTAGTGAATTAAAAAAAGGAGCTATTAAATGTTAACATTTGCTGAAAATGCCTGAAATAATTAAATATTTGATTTTCTGATGTTGTTTGTATCACTCTGATTTTGTTCCACATTGATAGGGTCTGTCAAACAGTTTGTGTTAAGTTAGTTAGAGTTAAGATTTTTTTTTTCTTACATATCAATGGTAAATAATCCAGAATCATATCACTTCATCAAAATCATAGTTCTCAACTAATCAGAGACAAATCTCAGCAGAGTCAGGGATAAATCCAGAAATACTAAAGGACACTTTTAAAATATTACTAGTATTAACATGAGACATTGACTGAATAAGAATATGTGAATTATTATACATTTTCTGAAGTAAAGAAAGTCTATAACTCTAATTATTGTCATTATTTATTAAGTATAGCTCAGCACATTTTCTCCAAAAGTTAACCAGATTTAGGAGAGATTAAGAGTAACAGAGCTAAGATTTGAGGCAAAATCAGGGGCAGTTGAGAAGTATGATCAAATGACTTTTTTAGAACAATAAATTAATGCATTTTAACCATCCTGCAAGTTTCGTAGTTGAAGTTGTTGGTAAGCTGTTAGTAAGTATTCCACATTTTGGAGATGGAAGTTGAGAGCTAGAGCTGTATTCTTCACTTAATTAGGCAGAGGTACATTTTATGGCTCCTACTGAAAAGATAAGCATAGGGCTCATTTGTTATTGACTTAGTAAAGTCATTTAGTATTTACATGTTTGTTTATTATTTTACCTATTTATTGACATTTGATTGCTGGGAAAGTCTGACTGGGTAGGTTGTCTCTAGACCAGTCATTTGTGTAACTGAACACTTTACAGGTTTACTTGATAAAGGAGAGGATGTGGAGGGGTTAGAGAAATTGGTAGATCTTTTTTTTTTTTTTTTCAATAGTTGATTAGTGTTATTTAGTAATTTTCTGCTAAGTAAAAGTATTTGTGTTACAGATTGCAATGTATGAATTGTTTCTGCAGATATAATTTATTTTATTTAATGACATTTGATTAATGAAAAAGTCAGACAGACTGGGTAATCTGACTGTGTGTGAACTGGCTGCTTATTGTAGGACAGTAATGATTTTTATGCTGATTACTGTTCAACAAATTTAAGTTGATGCAACACTGTTGTGGACTGTGGCTTTAATTTTGAGTTAGATGCAGTTTCTTTAATATGAATAATCACCAATGCCATTCTAGAGTATATAGCAAATATAGGTTGATAAAAAATATATTCTAGTAACTTTTGTAATGAATTACAGTGCAGTCAGCAATTGTACTGCAGTGTAAGTGATGTCCAAGTAGAGAGGTTTGTGCTTATTTAGGAAGTTGAAATTGATGCAAAACCTGTGTAGTGTTCAATTTTGGCAGAAAGACAATTTCAGCCATGTCACACAGAAATGGTACATTTTCGCACAGTATGAGAATAGGGTGTTGCACATTTTGGCTGTTTGTCACACATTCTGGGGTCTATATTCCACACTGGCCCTTTAAGAAGTTGACACCTGTGCTGCACATTCAAAACATGCTGTAAATACCAGTAATTCATTTTTGATTGGTTGTACTTAAAAGTTACACGTTTTTGTTTTTGTCGAATAACAACATTAAAGCTTCTGTTTCCATTTCTGCTGTTTATTGTTTTAGTCTTATTCATTTAGTTTCATGATATTGAGCATATTTTCTTCAGTGCTGTATTCTTAATGAATACAAGCGAAGGCACTGCAAACATGGACAGTGATTCAGACCAGGATTGAGCGGCCATGCCACCCAAGAAGGTAAAGGCCAAGAAAGCTAAAAAGAGAATATCACAGTTTTATCATGAATGGCAAACTGATTTTGCATGGTGTGAAGCAGTCTAGGATAACATGTTCACTGCTCACTGCATGGTTTGTAAAAAGAGCATATCAATGGCATATAGTAGAAAAAGCAACTTACTATCTCACAGCTGTTTTCAGACTTACATAAAAGCTCGCTGTTATGTGAACTTGGCTGCCATTGACAGTTTTTTCAAGAGAGCAGCATTGTTAACTGAAGTTGATAAACAGGCAACAAAGTAGAGTTAGCGAGGATTTAGCACGCCATGTGCCATCACATTTCTTACAGTGCTGCAGACTGTGGCATTAAGCTTGATCACCAGCTGTATCTGGACTCAGCCATTTGCAAGAAGATGACCTGTGGCTGCACTAAGGCAGAAACATTGGTGACCAGTGTCCTCGCACCAAAGTCAGTCTAGTCAGTCTTCAAGGACTTGACTAACAACACATCGAGATTTTCTGTGTTGGCAGATGAATCAAATCTGAAGAATCACAAGATGTTTCCCACATGTCTCCAGTATTGTACTGCTGAAACTGGCATCAACAAAAAACTTCTTGACTTTATTGAGCTCAACAACTAACATTCTACTCCTATAGCGAACATGATACTTCAGATCCTGGCTGACAGCAGTCTTGACATCACACACATATAGTTGTATTTAGCCAATAATACCATTGTCAATTACAGGCACAGGCAGTCAATCTTCACAGAGTTGCTGAAAAATGACAAGATCATCAAAACTAACTGCAACCCTCACGTGATTCACAATGCACTGAAGAAGGTAATTGATGAACTAGACTGTGATGTTGAAACAATGTTGACATCCATTTATAGTAATTTCAGCATATCAGCAAACTGCGGAATGGACCTACAAAAGTTTTTTTGAATTCGTGGACTTAGAGTACTACAAACTGTTGAGACATCTACCAACCAGATGGCTGTCTCTGGGTCCCACTGTCAGCAGGTAATTGGAATCTTGGCTGGTGATCATTTCATATTTCATTTCTCTAAGCAGTGTATTCCCTAAGACAGTTTGCGCAAATCTGGGTATAGAAGGAGACACACATGATCATGAATTAGTGAAGACTAACGTGAAACATCAAGAAAGCTTACTTATGTTTTGTGCAAAATATCTGCAGTGTTTTTGAATTATCTGTGCAGAAAGTGGAATGGGAAGATTTTATGTTCATTGAGCTGTTTCTGGTAATGAAGGACTTGAGAACAAAATTTGAATCACGCATAACAGATAAGTTGTTTGGTTCCAAATCACATGCTGCTCTTGAAAATGAAGATATGCAGTTATTGCAGGCGTCTATCATGGAAAATTTTTGTGTTGCTCTCAAACAGGGTTTGACGTACTTGAACAAGTGGTTTAATTTCTCAGAGTCAGAAGATAGTATCACTTTTGCTCTAAGTCACTTGTTACTCAGCAAACCACCAGAATTTAAACATGCAAAAACTGCGTGCGCTGCCATGGGCTTATTGCAGGAAGTTGACTTGGATGCATTGTACAATGAATTCTGCCCAGCAAAAGAAAGCTTGACACCTACTGTTGCTAATTTGACTCTGCCATGACCATGTGACAAATGGCAGAAGTTTTTCAGTGCGGTCCATACCACTGAAGCATTTCCAATTAACTTGTTTAACATTGTGTCGGCCCCGTTGTCATTGCTTGGGAACAATGCTTTTCTGGAAAGAGTTTTCTCATTGATAAATGCCAAGTGGAGTTTGGAACGAAACAGAGCCACCGTTGCTTTGGTGAAAGCCGAACTGCAGCTTTTCCTGAATTACAGCATGACCTGCAGTGAGATTTACAAATTCGTTTTGCATGATGACAAGCTGCTGTTATCAGCAGGTAGCAGCAAGAAGTATTATTGGAGAAAACATCCAAAGACTTTGAGTGAAACCACACCAAAGAAATAGACAAGTCTTACCTAATGCTATTAGGCCTATTATTATTTTTTCACCTGTAGTTCTGTTTGTGGTTCCCTGCTTGTGCAGTTGCTGTTAGCTGGTTTTGTACGTACTGCCATTACTATTTTTTTCACTCTTCACTGTAGCAAATCAGTCCCGCTAGTCACTTGGTGCGATATGTGGAATTGATTTGATGCTGCTTGTACTGTTGTTTGAATTATAAATACTACTATAATACTAGATTAGTTGAAATTTAAGTATTAAGTGGTTAATTATCTGTCTCAAGTTGCTGTTAGGTCACTCTTTCCTGGATCCATTCATAGTTCCTGGTGGATTTTACTGCAGGCTTGTCGTTTGTTGTTTCTAAAATACCTGATATCCAATCCAATAAGCAAAAAAGCATAAATAATTTGATAGAAATACTTATTTTACAGCAGTGATATGACAGTTTTGTATGCCTTTCGCCTTTGGCACTCGGATATCTTTCATTCTGGATTTTGTCTTTAAGGTGTTGGCAACCCTAGCTGATATATGAATCTTCCACCATTTTATAATTTAGAAATCATGTAATGTAAAAAATCATGTGACAGAAGAAAACCATGTGACCAACAAGCAACATAAATACATTGGTTAGTGCAAGGAATTGTAGCACAAAATAGAAAAGGAAGCATGAACTGAAACAAAAAATAAAAACAGTACTTTGAAAAGTTAAGAAATTGTAAAAAATATAAATATTGCGTCCATATGTTAAAGAGTACTACACCACTTGGTTGACACAAACAGATGGTCAGCATGTGTGTGATAGTGACAAGCCATGAGTAGGGTAATATGGCATTTTGTCAAGGATTGTGCAGTCTGAGAGTTAGCATATATATATTTGAGGGGAGGGAGTGCCACCTCACCACCATGAGGGGTGCGGGGGAGCTTGCCTCCTTACAAAAATACTTGTGCTTGATTTTGCTGCTCCATGGTTAGTCCTCAGAACATGAGAAGTAGCTGTTGACATTTCATTTCTTAAACTTCAATATTACTGACATAATTTCCCAGGGAAGGAAGTCACTTGGCCAGCATACACTAATGTGCCCTTTTTCCTAATGTAGTGCAATCTCAGAGTTGATATATATAAGTGGGGTCATGTTGGTGGCATGCCCCCCCCACATTGAGGGTGTGGGGGTCATAGCCCCCCACTTTGGTTGATTTAATGTACTGTGACGTGTGTGTAGGTAAGGTATGCTGGCTAAGTGATTTGTTGCCATGAGAAAAACATTCGCTGATGGGAACATTCGATGAAGGGCCGTCCGATGATGGCGGTTTGATGAATAGCCGTTTTTGATAAGTAAACTTTGATGAAGTCCTATAGATCCATTAGACACATATCTGTGTGTGTGTGTGTGTGTGTGTGTGTGTGTGTGTGTGTGTGTGTGTGTGTGTGTGTGTATATATATATATATATATATATATATATATATATATATGGGTTTACTTCTTTTGACCTAACTTTCATTTGCCCGACACTCATTTTCCTGACCCCATTTGAGTGAAACTTCATTTGCCCGACACTTCATTTGCCCAACACTTCATTTGACCGACAAGTATTATTAGCAAGAAAATGGAATATGTCCCCTTCCCCACTGTAGTGCGACGCTGGAGTTAGAATATATAGTTAGGGGGGTGGGGGGGGCACAGCCCCCCACAAGGGGGTGTGTGGGGGGCAACGCCCCCCACTTCATTTCATATGATATTGTTAACTTTTGATGTAATATTGCTTAGTAAAATAAACGTGCCCCCCACACCCCCCCAACTATATATTCTAACTCCAGGGTCGCACTACAGTGGGGAAAAAATTCACTAATAACAGAAATATTGTCATAGAGACTAGCAGGTTAGCCACTCATCAAGATGCAGCTGCCCTATAAGTTCTTTATATTCAGTCCTCATCTTCCATAGGCCCCTTCAAGGATTGCCGAAGGTGTAATCTAAAATGCAAAATTTAAAGTCCAAGATATTTCACATAAGACAATTTATATAAGGACTATAGTAAGCCTCTTGGTGTAAATGTCATAAATATGTCCATAAATTATTCTCCTCAATTTTCTCTTTGTCTTTCCAGTATAAAAAGGATGTCCAGAAGATACTAATTACAAGATAAATAAAGCCCCAACTTTCACAGCTGAAGTGCTTGATGAAGATCATGATTTTGTTACATGCAGTAACCACTACATCACTGCCTTCTAAAATGTACCCACATTGATTCTAAAAGCCACACTAGAAGGCCCCTGCCTTTTTGTTGTTACATACGGTGGCATCATTATTGTTTTTGCCCTCTTCGATGTATAATTAGGGGATGATCACCCAGGAGTCCAGAAATCCCTGGAAAATATGAAAATGGGTGCTAATTGTTAGTCTGAATGTTTCTTTAAAAAAAAAAACAATTTTATTAAATTACCACTTAAGACACAGGTAAAAATACATTAACAGAAAATAAAACAAACTATATTAACATTTTTACCATTTATATACTTTACATGACATATCTTTTCCTTCTTTGTAACATTTATCAGTTCAACATTACATTAATTGCTGAATTCCTGCCTTCCTTTATAACTCACTCCACCTCCTCCTTTTGAACGTTATTCTCTATGTATTGTTCCCACAATTTCCATTTTTTTTCTATGTAATTTGCTCTTTCCCTTTTCTAAGGATCTCTTTTCCAGTTCTTTTATCTCTTTTATAATATTCAGTACTTCAAATACAGCTGGCTTAGACTTTGATTTCCATTTTTAGTTGTTGCTTTTTTGGCAGACAGCAGAATTAATCTTAATAAGGCCTTACCATGTCTAGGCAATTCAGATCCTGTGTCCCAGCTCAAAAGTATCCCTTCCTTAGTTACAGCAACCTGCACAAACAAAATTTCTGACAGAGTACTCTGTAGGGAATTTGTAAACTCTACCAAGTGTTTACACTCCCAAAACATGTGTTTCCAGTTTACTGCCTTCTTCCTCATCACAACTCCAAAATTTGCGATCTACTTAAGGAAAAATTCTTTGAAGTCTGTGTGGGGAATAAAAGTACCTATGCAAGCACTTATAAGCAAAGATCCTAAACCTTCTGGTCTATATTGCATACTTTGTTGCCATATGCATGTCTTCCCATTGTTATTGTGTAAATTGCTTTTCCACTCTCTCTACCAATCTTCTCTAATCTCTTCTGATTCACTCTTACAGTTATCAGGCAATATTTTATATGCCCTTCTAATTATCCCATTTTTAACAGCAGCTTCTATTCTAGATTCAACTAAAACCTCTACCAGGACAGGACTTTCACGTAAAACTTTCCTATCCCTTTCTCATAGACTATATTCAGACATCAATACCTGGTAAGGAAGGCAGTCTCTAGCTTGCACTCCAAATGTTTTCTTGACCTTATTCCACTCTGCTACCAGTTTTATCCACTAAGTTTCAGCCCTCACTTGCCTATTTTCTGTACCCCTACTTGCAGTCATCCCTATTGGCAAAATTTTCTTTCTCTGTTCTTGTGTTGGCTTAGTTCTAAGATTACTTTTGGCTAATTTATGAATATAATGCTCTTTATGGCTGTTATTATTCTCCTTAAGCATCTACATCCAAAATCCCACTTCTCTTTATTTTTTGAAACCCCCAACTCCCTGCTTCATCATCATTCCTCTCCATTTTGAATTATAACCTTCTGCTTGTGCTACATATATGAGCCTTAACTGTGTAGCTCTAAAATATTCTTTCAAATCAGATAATCATTTTCCTATTGGAAGGATCAGCATATCCCACTTAACTCTTGCCCTCTTACACTATACATTCCTTAAATTCCTCTCTTTTTAAGAGGTAGTTGGGAAGGGTCTATATTACAGCATCAAAAAAGCTGTTAAGCGAATGGCCTGAGGCCCAGGCAGGTATGACCCTAGCCCTGAGTAGCATCCTGCCTTCGCCCATAATGATACTACAATATAAGGACAAAATGATTGACTTCAACAATTGGCTAAGCTTCTGGTGTCATTCAAAGGGGATCCAGTATCTGTCTGCCTGGGATGACATGATTGACAGACCGTGATGCTTTGCCAGATATGGTTTGCACCTGTCGCCCCTGGGATTCAAGTTACTGGCTAAGGCTCTTGCCACCCCTATAGTGCCTTTTTTAGGCAAAGTTCAAATGACAAAACCACCACCATAACAGGTACAAGCATGCAAAATCTGAAGGTAATGCTACTTAATGCAATGCTAGAAGTCTAAACCTCAAAATGCACTCTCTCGAGGCACTCCTAAAAATGGAGAACATCGATATATGTGCAGTAACTGAGACCTGGTTCAAGGCTCCAGAGAGCACCCCTGCAATACCAGGCTACAACTCATACCACACTTTTCGGCCACCAAACCAGGACCGAAACACTTAAGGTGGAGGAGTGTCAGTATTCCCCAAGAATATTCACATCACCAGGCTAGTTGCCCAACACAATGCGTCTGAAATTCTCCAGGTGCAACTAACACTAGGTAAGACTGCAATCCAAATTGTAGCTTGCTACAGATCCCCCACCATACTCCAAGATTCTCACTACACCTTTCTAAACATACTTGAAAATGTTAAGATAGAACCAAACACCCTAATACTGGATGATTTTAACTACCCTGCCATTAACTGGGAAAACTACTCATGTACCAACACTTTTGCCCAATGGTTCTTGGAATTCATAAATTCCAATGTCCTGGATCAACTAATCTATAGTCCCACCAGGGGCTCCAATATCCCAGACCTGGTCATTACCAACATGGGAAATCGATGCTCCAAACCTATGGTCACCCCCTCGTTAGTCAGGTCTGACCATAAGCTAATCACCCTTAACATCCACATCCCACCCCCACCCCCCAGTAAGGAAACCTCCATAAAAAACTTCGTCAAAGCCAACTTCATGCTACTCAAGTCAGAAGTGACAAACTTCATGACACCCATGCAGACGGGAACTAAAAGTTCAACTGCTGAATCCTACACTAAGGCACTGTATGAGCACATCCACTCATGCATGAATCTTGCCATCCCAAATAGAACCAAGATGCTCTCATCCAAAAAAAGGAAGCCAATCTGGTGGTCCCCTGCCATAAACAAACGTTACAACAAAAGGAAGAAGTTGTTGTAGAAAAGAGGAAAAGCCCAGGATGCAAAAAACTCCTTTACCAGCCTCAGTAAGAAACTGAGATCCCTCATAAAATCCTCCAAAGCTAGTTATGAAAATAAAATTGCCAAAGATTCCAAAGACAGTCACAAGGCATTCTATAACTATGTCAAGAATCTAAATGGCAATGCTCAGATCTGCTCTGAGCTAAAACAGAATGGCATTAAATATACTGATCCCAAGGATATTGCCAATATCCTGGCAGATCGATTCGGTGCCAACTTCACCCCCCTCTCACCCCCTAAATGGCCCATCTCAATACCGGAAGATTGCCAAATTCCGGTAATAACAGCCACACAGGTAAAACACGCACTCTCCAAAGCTAAGAATACAGCATCCATGGGACCAGATGACATCCCGGGCTGTGTACTACATGAACTACAATATGAACTGGCACCTCACCTAAGTGTCATGTTTAATCATAGCCTCACCTCAGGTTTCGTGCCCACTGAGTGGCGCAGAGCTACAGTTATCCCACTTCACAAGGAGGATACACCTTGGATCCCGGAAACTACTGTCCCATCAGTCTGACAAGCCTTATCTGCAAGGCCATGGATCGTATTATCATGGAACTTATAAACAAAGACATTGGCAACCTTCAAACACTGGACCCCACCCAGTTTGGGTTCGTGACAGGCCGCTCTTGTCTCCTGAACCTGATTGACTTCTTCGAATAGTCTCCAGAGCCATGGACAAGGGTAAGGTGGTCCACACAGCCTATCTAGACCTTGCCAAGGCCTTTGACACCATCCCCCACTCTGGAATCATAGATAAACTTACTAAGCTGGGCATTAATCCCTACGTCACCCAATGGGTTGCTAACTGTCTTACTGATAGAACCCACACTGTAAAAGTAGCCGACTCCAAATCCAGCTCCAGACAAGTGACAAGTGGAGTACCTCAGGGTTCAGTCCTGGGACCGCTCTTGTTTGGCATCTACTTCTCTGATGTAAAGGTCAACACTAAGGGACTCTGGCTAACAACATTCACAGATGACTGCAAACTGGGAGCCATTATTGAATCCCCAAATTATGTGGATACTCTACAAAGGGGCCTTACAGAAACAGATGCTTAGTGCCAGAGCCATGGGCTCAAGCTCAATGCCAAGAAATGTAAAGTTATCCCCTTTGGGAAAAAACATGTATCCATGAATTACCATATAGGTGGCAGTACACTAAACACCAAAAGTGTGATAAGAGACTTAGGGACACAGGTGGACAGTGGTCTCACCTTTGATAATCACATCGCCACAACAGTCGGGAAATCCTTTTATGTGGCACACCTCATCACTAAGGGCTTTTCATCCAGAAAAAAGGAGGTCATTGTCCCTCTGTACTCATCCCTCATTAGACCCATTATAGAATAGAACGCCCCATTTGGTATGTACCTCTCAAGACATCTGCAACAACTGGAAAGGCCACAGAAATACCTCACTAAAAGAATCACAGGCATAAAGAAGATGCCCTACGCTGACCACCTTAAAAAACTCCAGCTATACTCTGTCGCATATCGTCTACTCAGAGGTGATCTCTGCTTAACATACAAGGCCATGTCAAACATTTAATAGGTCTGTGTACAGTTTAGTTTTATTTGAAGTATTAAGGCTGGTTCAGAGGCTGTTACCTCTTATTCATGTCCCATAATTTCCAACTTTATTTTTCACTGAACTGTTTGCAATTGTACCTTCAAATTTTACATTTCCCTCAGCAAAGAATCCTCAAAACTCACATGTTTATTTGTTTGCACCTGCAGACAGCTCATCTTTGTGTAAAAGTAGTCAGCAATTAATATTTATAAATTTCAGTCAGAACAGAATGTACAACTGCCTTTATCTATAGACTTCTTAATCTCACTGAACATTTGGTAATGGAAAAAACAAGTTTATATCTTTATAGATGTAAGCAACTTAGCATTCATCATTCTGTCTTATTTTTTAGTTACTTGCAATGTTTCTGATACTCCCAGCATAACTGCTGAAATTTAGTATCAATGCTCTTTGATAACTCACGTCATTGTTCCTTTTGGGGAGAGAATCATTTCTCCCTTGCTCCTAAATATTTTGGAGTAGCCATGGTATATGGCTGCTTGCTTTCATTTAGAATTGTTTGGTAGTCAGGTATCATGTACCACAGTTTGATATACTGGCCTTTGACTAGACTTGTCTTCTGAAAATATGGGTGGTTGCTAGCATAGTGGACATAGGAATTTGAAAACTTTTGTGTGTGTATATATATATATATATATATATATATATATATTAGAAGTAAATCTTTGTTCATCTCTATTCTTTTTAACTTGATATCCAAGAAACTAATTGCACCCTTGGATGCATGATATGTAAGCTTCAAAAAGGTGTAAAATTCTGGACATATTTCAGAAACTCATCCAGCTTCTCCACAGTGTCCACCCATAAAATATAGATATTGTCCAGAAATCTGGAATAAAAAAATCCAGCAGTCCAAATAATGGGAATCAAATATGTGATCTTTCTTCTCCCATGACCACAAAACCCTGGAAGGTAAATGGGAGCATAAGTCACCCCACATGGACACACCTTAAAATTGTTTGTAAAATTCATCTTGAAAAAATAAGTAGTTGCTATTTAACACATTTGCCATTAAAACAAGTACCATTCTGAAGTTAGTATTGGACAAAAAATTACATACGAGTAGAGCTTCTTCAAATAACACCTAACCTGCAGGATGAGGAAGTGCTTAAAATAAGTCTGCAATGTCAAGGGTGTCAACTATGAGGTCCTCTCTATATATAACGTTGTTAATGCTCCTTAAGAAATTCCAGGCGTCCCATAGAGATGTTGCATTACAAAAGGTTTTAATTTCCTGTCGATAAACACAGCTAATGGCTAAGTCGTTGAACCTTCAGCTACCATAGTAAATCTTAGAGGTTGGTCAGCCATACATTTGTTTGTTTTTAGTATTCCAGAAATCAAGGGAATTAGTTGTCGACTTGTAAAAAATCATAAAGATGATTTGTAATGATTTTTTATGTTAATAAATCCAAAGGAAAAAAGTATATTTTTGTATGCAATATTGATTTTGTTCAGTGAAACCTGCTCATACTTATCAGAACTAGTTAAAATGTTGAGCAAATGACTAGAGTAATAAAGTTTCTCCATGATCGCCAGCCTTCTACTTTGTCAAGCTTCATAATCCTTGCGAATTTTTTTAGTTGGTAGGACATGAAAGAGTTACGTTTTTCTGGTGCTGAGTTTTTTGTGACCATAGCATTTCTTGCTAAGAAAAATCCCTATGCACCTCTTGCATAACCTTTCAAATAGCAGCACTGCTAGATGATAAGGGGTATTGAAAGTGCTTCTGTTCAGAAGGGCTTGGCTGTATGTTATCTTGTGGCTATCTATAAACATCATCACCAGGTTCAGGTTTCTTGCAGAAATGGTTAAGTCAATAAGTACTGGAAGAGGGTACAAACTGAAGCTCCTTCTTAAATAGCTGGACATTTGGGGTATCAAATGAAAAGTGACTGTAATTAAAGTTCTTGCAATAGCCATAAATGTTCAGAATACCAATGTGGGGTGCCTTAGTGTCTCCTTTTGCTAAAGAAGGGGTGTGGTTTTTTTTTCTTCTTCTTCTGTGCCTTTGTGTGTAACCTGTCCCCTACTTGTCCAGTTGCTTTGTGTTTGCCCACTCATTTCCCTTAACATTTGTCCATATGGATGGGGCATGCATTTCTATTGCTGTATGTATGGGAAGTCTTAAGGGTCAGGTTGGAGGTCAGGGTTGGCATTGGCACAATTATATACATCCCTCATAGGTTGCTGAATGAGAGTCTCCTCCATATATAGTAAATTACTAATAAGTTTGTCATTTTATCTGGGAAAGGGTTAACTACTTTTGCATTATATCCGCATTAGTCTCTTTAAGTTTTATCTATTTTCCTATTTATAATGGACTCACACTTGGAATCTATGTTGGAAAAATATTACAATAGTTGTCCTGGTAAACAGAAAAAAGTAAGTCATTAGTTATGGAGGTGTTCAACACATTTATTTTGTCAGACAGTCACTCAAATAATTTATTGCAAATTATGGTCCTCATCAGTTCAACCCTGAAGTCACCATACAAGGTAATGAGCTCCAAGTGAAATTCTGAACCCTATGTGACATTTTTTGGATATTTGCAAATTTATTGTCCTCTCAGAACTCTCCTATTAACAAAACAGTCCTTTAAAATAACCTTGTCAATTTGGAGGTTATGGTATTTGACAGGTGTTTTTTCTAACTTGCTAATCTGTAGTTTGTAGATGTCTCTCATAGTTCTTTTGTGGAGCTTGAGACTGTAATCCTTCCATTAAGCCATGTGGTACGATCAGGTTTCTGACTAATATGTGATCCATTATTCTCAGTAGCTTGCTGAAGTGGTGTAGAACTAGGTCATAGATAACCATTCCTTGCACTGGTGGCCATCTATTGGTGTTACCTGAAAATATGTTGTAGATTACAAGGGATGGTGGAATACATTGTCTTACCATTATTGTTCTGGCATGTACAGGCCTGCAAGGCAACAGCTTGTTTAAAAAGTTTGACCAGTCTAATTAGCTCTCCAATCAAAGTCCCCACTTGGGTGATTTCTGTTTACTTGCCATCACAATCCAAAGATGTGTTCATGCAAAAATGGACACCCCTAACAATTAAACCATCAACCAAAGAACAAAGCAGAAAGCACAATAACAAAACTGGGAACCAAAAATAGTTTTGCTTTAAGGAAATTCAACCACTTGGTCAATTAAAAGGCATTTGCACCAACATTGTTTTGTGGTCATGGGAGAGAAAATACATATTTAATTCCCATTATTTGGACTGCTGGCTTTTTTATTCTAGATTTCAGGGCATTTATATTTTATGGGTGAACATTGTGGAGAAATCAGATGAGTTTTGCCCCCCCCCCCCACTACACTTTACCCTAATCCTAACCCTGTCTCTGCCTCTAACCCTAACCCTGCACCTTGCCTTAGAAAACCCTTTTCCATAACATTATCACTACAGAAGAGAGGCTGTAACACAGAAATGTGCACTAACAAACATACACAGTACTAAAGCTATCCCCTTACCTAACCTGCCAGCACTAACCCTAACACATTCCCAGCCTTAATACCAAGACACTTACCTCTGTCTACATTCCGAACTGTCAACATATTGACCAGTCAAAATTCTGGTGGTTCTTCTTTGGAGTGGCAACATTCCAAACTATCAATGGCCTGAAAAGCAACTATATATATGATTGTTATCCTTGCTAATCTCAAATGAAAATCATTCTTAGTCTTAATTAGTGCTAACAATCTTGCATTTGTCCCCCCAAAAATCATACACTGGAAATCAGAAACCCAGATCACAATACACAAACCTGTTTGGGCAGGTTTGCTTGATGCAATATGGGTTTCCACTTCAGAGATCAATGTAGTGCTATTAAAGGACAAACAACAAAACACCTGTCCATAGTGCTATACGTGTCCCATTAGCAAATGTGGCAGTCCAGGGGTACAGCTAATGTTAATGAGCCATGCATAATTCCCTGTAAGTTTTTTTTGTTTGTCTTTTGCCAGGACCAGAATTACACATTAGAGTGAATAGTCTGACCCACTGTTAAGTGACCATAGAGTAACATGCTGTCATTGATGGCATACACCCATTCAGTCTGTTGGGAGTTGTGGGGCCCTCAGCCCACAGGAGGTGAATACCGTGAAGCTTTCCCTGTGTGTGTGTGTGTGTGTGTGTGTGTGTGTGTGTGTGTGTGTGTGTGTGTGTGTGTGTGTGTGTGTGTGTGCAGATGCAAGCACGTGCATGTGTGTGTGCCTGGACTTGTCAATATGTCAGAGGGTGTGTGTGTGTGTGTGTGTGTGTGTGTGTGTGTGTGTGTGTGTGTGTGTTTGTGTTCTGTGTATGTATATATCTGTGTCTGCACACACACACACACACACACACACACACAGTGGCATAACTTCAGCTGTCTAGATGTGTGTGTGTGTGTGTGTGTGTGTGTGTGTGTGTGTGTGTGTGTGTGTGTGTGTGTGTGTGTGTGTGTGTGTGTGCGTGTGTGTGTGCCTATACAAGCATGATTCTATGTACCTGTGCTTCTGCCTTGCATAGGTTGGATGGGGGATTTCTAGCACAGTTGCAAGGAACAGCAGTGCCTTTGATTTAGGGACATGATAATGAGCCATCAATGAGCTGTTGCTCCAAGCAATATTATTATGTCTCTGAATCA